>NC_058080.1:504223499-504523499 GCF_014858855.1 Bufo gargarizans | reverse complement strand
CTTTAACTACCTGCCTGTTCCAGCATTCGCCCCGATTTGAAGACGACAGTGGATCCCAGGTTAGTGGTCAATCTGCACTACAAAGCCCAGCATACACTACTGACCCCCTGGGACACTGCATCGCTCTTTTTGGCGTCACGAACAGGATACGCATACTTCTACAGTGCAGAGAAGTGTGAACTGTGTGCTTTAAATACTCCACCACCGTATTACAAAGACTGTAACCCTTTATTTCTACAATCTGTGGATTACAATTGCGCCTGGGAGGAATCAAAGACGCTATACTGTGTTGCGCTACCCCCAGAGAGAAAATCGCATTTGTGGACTGTGTTTTACTGGACTTTTCATTATCCTGCTTGCTGTCAGTGAATTGCAGCATCAGGACATCTAAAATGGCCGCCGGCGCCATGAGGCTTTTTACTGCGCCATCAGGATGTGCAGAGGCGCGAATATTTGGCGCCGAAACCCTCCAAGAAGAAGGAGGAGATTGTCCTGGAGCGCCACCCACCTGGAGAAGTGATGATGCGGCTGACGTCCCCGAAGAGTTACACCTGGGAGGCGGGCCTCAGATGGAGGTAGACCGGCCCAGTGTGTGGGAGGAGCCAGTGTCGTCCTTGCACCCAGTGAGAGAAGAGGAGAGAGAGCGGCTGGACAGCTGCCAGCGGGCGGAAGAATGCGCTGAGGCCCGACGTCAAGCAGCGGCTGCCACAGTTACCCAAGCGGCTACTATTACCGGACCTCCGGTAGCCCCGACGACCTGCACCAAGGCTGACCTAGAGGCCCTACGCAAGAGAGTGTATTGGGTGGCAGACCTTGGGTGCGCAGGAGGCGTGCAGTGGTTTCCATTCCCGAGGACGGAGGCCGAGATGGAGGCCGTGAAAGATAAACCTCCCCCTCTAAAAATTGTCAGGGGAGACGGGTTTCAAATGTGGCCGTCCTTGCCGGAACAACTGCTGCAGGTGCCATATGTCGACTCGTCGTCGGAAGAGGAACATGATACCCGGCTGTGAGTACTTTTGCCCTCTTGTTCCTTTCCTTAATGGCCGTTTGTCCCTCCAGTTGGCAGAGCTGGTGAAGCTCGCTGCCAGTTACCCACGGCCGGTGGCCTCCTAGTTGAATGATGTGCCACTGTGAGTCAATGCTTCCAGCTGCCTTTGTTTTGTTTGGGACATCCGGTTTGCTGCTGAATTCCCGGTTGTGCCTTGAAGTTTTTGCACAAATTTTACCCTTTTACCCCCATTTCAGGTTGAAAAGACATTTTTATGTCAGCACTATTTTAAAGGGTAAGCAGGACTTGCCAGGATAACATGGCCCTGGTATTGTCAGAGTCCTGTATTGTCATTTTATATATGTGCTGCTGACAGTATTTAATAACCGGTTTTTCTATTCAAGTATATGTGCCCAGAGATGGACTTCCTATGTGCAAGCCTCTGAGAGGTTAATTTATCATGGACTTATTTATTATCATGGACTATCCTGGTTCTTTCAACATCCGCTGTGCCAGGTCAGCGCCCCCGTTCCACTCACTATCCTGTGAAAAAGAGAACGACGCCCCTTGTCACCGCACTTCGCCATTTCCAATTGGGTCTGATAAGAGTGTAAATGACATATCTGTATGCATGCATGTGTCTTCCTCTATTGCAGGTCATGATTCCAGTTGGGCGGGCCCTGATGGAGTACGAGGTCGTACTCAGCTTAAAGCAGCGGGGTATGTAGTGTACGGGAGAGTAATACCCCGACACTACTGAAGGGTCACTTGGGTATTGTCGTTCCCCCTGTATTTAAGGGGAGGTTGGTATAGAATATCTTATAATGTCATGCTATGTATTTTCCTGTTACTGTGAAACGTGCATTTTGCAGGCCGGCTAGGGTGTAGTTCCAGCTCTGAGTCACTAGAGGGAGCTAGGGAACCCTAGGTTATATAAGGCCCAGTCAGGAAGTAGTAGCAGAGGAGACAGACAGTGGGAAGCAGAGGTCAGAAATGATCCTGTGTCTGAGAGAAAGCAAGGCTATGGGCCTGTGAGAGCATAGCAGGCCTGAAGCCTGCCGGCTAGGAGAGGGTAGTGAAGGCCCTGTAACCGGGTTCCGGATCCAAGGAAAAGGTTCCCCTCCTGAGTCACCATCCGTTCAGCTGAAGCAGCATAAGTGAGCCATCAGCCTGAAGACACAGAATACCGCAGAGGCCGATCAGATAAAGCAAGAGGTACTCAAGATAACAGAGGAGGTACTAGATAAGGACAGCTTCAAGGGTACGCCAGATAAAGGGCATTAGACCTTGGAGAGAAAGTCACATGTAGCAGGACCAGTCAGGAATAGTGTGTAATCCGCCTGTACTGCATCTCCTGCAATCAACACTCTGTATAATGCCTTGCTAAGACCGGCCATTCTGTACTCCCAAGAACCAGCTGTATTCACTGATATTCAGTAAAGTTCCAGTTTTTGTTGGCTACCCTATGCTTGCTTCATTCTTTTATAACATCATACACGGCGTGTCACCGTTTAATTGACACTGGCGTCACGAACTCTTTAACTACCTGCCTGTTCCAGCATTCGCCCCGATTTGAAGACGACAGTGGATCCCAGGTTAGTGGTCAATCTGCACTACAAAGCCCAGCATACACTACTGACCCCCTGGGACACTGCACTTGTTGCAGCAGAAGGGGCATGCCCTCTTCAGAGAGTGTAGACACATACATGTGGAATGGATTATAATCAGAGGCTGCTAAGAGACATATATCCTCTTTGCCTAGTTTGCCTTGTAACTTCACAGTACAATCAGGAAGATATGTTATCTGCGCATATATTCTCTGCAACAAATCTGCTCCTAGCAAATTAACAGGGGCTGTGTCATTGACTAGGAGACGACTTAGCATTTGTTGGTTTGGGGCAAATTCAATTTGTATTGGCTTTGTGAGAGGAGTAGGAACCTCATCACCATCTACTCCTACACATGGAATACTATCCTTAGACATGAGGGATCTTTTTACATGTTTGCTGCAGAAAACTGTTTTGGCTGCTCCAGTGTCAATCAAAAAGGGGATAAGATCCATCCATTGACTGACAAGGAGACAGCAGGGGCAGGCCCTAAGGATTGCATTTTTAATAGGGGCACAGCATTTGACTCTGGATTGCCAACTCCCTATGGGTGTTGCACTTGAGGGGGCTGAGCATTCTCCTCCTCTTCCTCCTCCCATGGGCATGGAGATCAGCAAGTTCGTGACAAGTGCCCCACCCTGTCACAGTTCCAACATCTTAGGGAATTAAAATATGGTTTCCTTCCCCCTTTTTGGGGAGAGGGCTGGTAAGCATCCACGCCCATCATAGGTCTTTTGTTTAACTCAGCTTCTACCCCCTTTGCTACTTGCAACAAAATGGAGGGCTGTACAGTTCTCCATTCAGGCCTAGCCAATACCAGACAATTGCGAATGCTTTCCCTAAGAACATAAGAAAAGCAGCACTCAAAATTCTCCCATGCATGTCTGAGGTGTATCATCTACCTTATACGATCCCACTTTAGAGGCTATAATCTGAGAGAAGGAGTCACCAGCTTTACATCTTCCAAATCCCTCCAACAACATGAGAAAGCTTTCCGTATCTTCGCTAACACCCTACAGAACGGCATGGGTAAGTCCTCTGGATTGGAGATTCTACTCATCATGGCCAGCATCTCACTGGGGGACCAAGGGCAATACACAGGCTCATCAGGGCCATCATTTGAACCCCTTAGAGGAGACGCTCAAGGGGTTAGGTGCCTGGGCGTACAATAGGGTAGATTTGGTCAGGGTGGATTTGGCGTAGATGATATAACAGGGGAAACTGGGTGCATCAGATTTCACATATCAAACCATGATGTTGGGAACCGCACATTTTCTTGTGATTGAAATCCACTCAAATCTACCAGTGGACTTAAAGTGGGTGCATCCCTAGATTGAGTAGACTGGTCTGGGATATTTCCAGTAGACATCATAGGGGCAATCACTGCAGGCACATTTTTAACAGGTGGGACATACAATTGGGAAGGGTTATTTGCAGACATCACTGGATATAATCCAGTGCTAGGAGCTGTGATTGAAATCGTGCCCTGTCTTTGAGATCTACAAACAACACATATGTTACTAGTTTCAGCATTTTTGTGCCTGCAAGCACACTCCTATCCCCTAAAAGGAGGGGGTTGGTTTCCTAAAAGAGGGAGTTTTGGGGGATGGGGAACGGATGGAAGGAGAAGAAGGCACAGTGGGAGGTGCTGAGAAGCACATTCCAGAACATGGTGCAAAGGAGGGGCTGACAGAAGAAGCAATAGTAGTTTTTGTGGAACTACAAGACCCAGAATTACTATTGGAAGTTACAGCAGATGTGGTGGGTGAAGGGATGCCACATGGCAGACTCCCCTATTCTTTGTTTACTACCACACTACTTCTCCATCTTACTATAGAAATATTGTCCATTCTTCTCAATTTCTTCAACTTTCCATCAGTCACATCTGTGGACAACTTCCACCATAACTCTGCTTGCACCAGCCTATTATCTCTCAACCAACCTTTATTTTCCTAAATCTTCCAGTTTCAGACATACCAATTGCATGCATGAACTATTTTAACTTAATTACTGAAATCTTTCCTTCTCTTTCTCTCATCAACTGAGCTGTAGTGTTGAGCGTGAATATTCGAATTGCTAATTTTTTTCTCGAATATCGCAATTTCGAGATTTCACGAATATTTAGAATATCGTTCTATATATTCGCGAAATCGAATATTTTTTTTTTTATTTTTTTTTATTATTATAGTTTTTTTATTTCCCACTTCCCTAAAGTTGTTCTTACCTGTCCCTTGGATTCCTGGCTTCCTGGCTGCTCCAGTCAGTGACGTTTTCAACTTACTGCTATATTCCATATTAGCTAAATTACAATCTAATCTATATGTGTATTTTACGAGATTTCGCAAAAGTCGAAATTGCGATGCGAGTAATATAACACGAAATAATCGCATGAAGATTTCAACTTAGCACTGCTATATTCCATATTCTAGCCTAATATGGAATATAGCTGTGCTAAGTTAGCACTGCTATATTCCATATTAGGCTAGAATATGGAATATAGCAGTGCTAAGTTGAAATCTTCATGCGATTATTTCGTGTTATATTACTCGCATCGCAATTTCGACTTTTGCAAATGTTCTTAATATTGCTCTAACTTCGTCTTTTAGAATATTCGTAATATTCTGAAAGACGAAGTTAGAGCAATATTACGAAATTTCGTAAAATACACATAGATTGTAATTTAGCTAATATACTGCTATAGTAATATTTTTTAATAGTGTACATATTTTACTAAACTTAAGTTCAGAAGAGGCAAAAAAAATTTAGAGGAAAAAAAAGGGATTATAGCACTATATTAGCTAAATTACAATCTATATGTGTATTTTACGAAATTTCGTAATATTGCTCTAACTTCGTCTTTTAGAATATTCGTAATATTGCTCTAACTTCGTCTTTCAGAATATTACGAATATTCTAAAAGACGAAGTTAGAGCAATATTAAGAACATTTGCAAAAGTCGAAATTGCGATGCGAGTAATATAACAAGAAATAATCGCATGAAGATTTCAACTTAACACTGCTATATTCCATATTCTAGCCTAATATGGAATATAGCAGTGCTAACTTAGCACAGCTAAGAGCAATATTACAAAATTTCGTAAAATACACATAGATTGTATTTAAGCTAATATACTGCTATAGTAATATTTTTTAAGTTCAGAAGAGGCAAAAAAAAATTGGAGGAAAAAAAAAAGGATTATAGCACTATATTAGCTAAATTACAATCTATATGTGTATTTTACGAAATTTCGTAATATTGCTCTAACTTCGTCTTTTAGAATATTCGTAATATTCTAGGAGACGAAGTTAGAGCAATATCACGAAATTTCGTAAAATACACATATTAGCCTAGCCATAGTCAATTAGCATAGGAGCGTTGCCTTATACTATCAAGATAAATAATCGCAATACGCGAAAAATTAATTGCATATTATTCGCGATAATTGGAATAATTACGAATATTCGATTTCGACGAATATAACACGAATATTCATTCGAATATGGCACCTCCCGCTCATCACTACTGAGCTGTTGATAACATCTCCTCACTATATCCTGTAACATTAGAGTTACCCATTTTATATGTTAACTTCTACATTCTTCCTAGTTGGGGAAACCACAACATTTTTTTTAACCTAGATTCTTCCTAAAAGGGAAATAAAAAAAATTTCAACCTAGATTCTTCCTCATTATTAGGAATTCACAAAAAAAATAATGAAACAACAGAAAAAAATATTTAAACTAAAAGTTATCCAATTAGGGGAACTCAAAACTATATAATCTAGATTCTTCCGAATAGGGGAACTCAATATTATATCATCTAGATTCTACCGATTTGGGAATACAATCCTTCCTTTTCCAAAAACTCTAGTCAGAGTCTGGCTGGGATCCAATTCTACGTCACAGGATATGCAACTATCAGCTGTCTAACAACTTCCGCTTAGTCCAGCATGTCCTACCACACAAAGAAGGAACATTTTAAACAGGTTATTTCGCTCTAAAGGACAGATCAGCTATAATTTGAACCCTTCTATCGCAATAACACCAATTCAACTCTTGAGAATTTACTTGGGCAAAAGACTCAGAGGAGGTTTGTAAGAATTAAAGCTTCTTACCTTTGCTGCAGCTTGTGACCTCATCTGATGGTTTTGCGCAAGTCCTCTTCTGGCGTTTGAATTTGAAATTACGCAAGCTGTCTGCTCCACGTTCGGTCGCCAATTTTGTTGTCGCTGTTATTTATGCGAATCCATTCTTCTTTGTGTGGCACCAAATCAGTTAGGATTATAAGTATGAGCTCATACAACTTTCTCAATTAGACCAATACAGGCTGGTATCATGGAAAATATGCCATTCTTTATTCAAGTAACATACACTTATATAGGTAATGTGAGGTAGACAAAAAGGGTGGTCCTAAATGAAAGTTTATTTTCTCTGTGACAAAAAGAAACTAGTTTGCTAACTTTATCCCTGAGTTTCATTGGCACATTTGAAACTAGCAACTTAAGTCTCTCTCCCTTTCCCCAATAACCTTAAAACAAAGAAAATGCACACGAGGCTCTTGAGTATTACAGTAAAGAGAGAGAAATAAAACCCTGTCTCTCACACCTAGTGTACCAGTAGACCTGCCTGGACTCCTGCAGCACTACGCCAGTTTTGCAGATATTTTCAGCAAGAAAGAGGCAGAGACCCTGCCCCTCATCGTCCGTATGATTGTCCGATTGACCTTTTGCCTGGTGCCACTCCTTCTCATGGTCGAGTCTACCCCCTCTCACTTCCCAAGACCCAAGCGATGTCTGAGTACATAAAAGAAAATCTCGAGAGGGAATTTATCCGGAAATCTACTTCACCAGCTGGTGCCAGGTTCTTTGTGCAAAAAAAAAAAAGGATCCTTATAGCCCTGTATCAAACATCTTGGTCTGAATAAGGTCACAATCAAGAACCGATACCCTCTACCGCTAATCTCGGAACTCTTCGACAGGATCCGGGGAGCTAAGGTCTTCACTAAATTCGACCTGCGCGGCGCATATAATCTTATCCGCATTCAAAAGGGCAATGAGGTCTTTAAAAAGACTGCTTTTAACACTCGTGACGGACACTACGAGTATCTCATCATGCCATTCAGTCTGTGCTATGCTCCCGTGGTATTCCAAGAGTTGATGAACGACATCTTCTGGGATCTGCTTTATGTCTGCGCAATAGTGTAACTGGATGATATACTGATCTATTCCCCAGATTTATCCACTCACCGGAAGCATGTATGTTTAGTTTTACAGCAGTTGAGAGCAAATCGTCTTTACGCCAAACTCGAGAAATGCCTTTTGGAAAAATCTACTCTACGGTTTCTCAGATACATCATCTCGGATGCCGGGTTGAAGATGGATCCTGAAAAGTTGAAGGCAGTATTGGACTGGCCCCGCCCACAGGGTCTTCGGGCTATACAGCGCTTCCTGGGATTCGCTAATTTCTCTCGGCAATTCATCTCAAATTTTTCATCCCTTAGATCTCCGCTCTTACTAGGAAAGGGGTGAATTCCAAGGACTAGACTCCAGAGGCAGAGGCGCCTTCAACCTATTAAAGAAGTCCTTTGCTTCCGCACCGGTTCTACGTCACCCCAATGTCTCCCACCAATTCTTTCCAGAAGTGGATGCCTCCTCCATAGGAGCCGGTGCTGTTCTTCTACAGAGAGGTTCCAAGGGTAAGATGTTTACCTGTGGGTTCTCCTCCAAACTCTTCTAACCAGCTGAGAGGAATTACTGTATAGGAGACAGAACTTATAGCCATAAAACTTGCTTTGGAGGAGTGGCATTATCTGTAGGAGGGGGCCCAGCATCCCGTGATAATATTCACGATTACAAGAAACTCACATATCTGCAGACAGCCCAGCGTCTGAACCCTTGCCAAGCCAGGTGGTCTCTCTTCTTCTCTCGTTTTAATTTTGAGTTCACTTTCGCCCGGCTGATTAACATATCAAGGCGGATGCTCTGTCTAGGTCATTTGACTTAACAGACCAGCAGGAGGAGCCCCAATTCATTGTAGACCCTGCTCGCTTGATCACAGTGGCTCCTGTCCTGTTAAGAGACATTCCTTCCGGGAGAACATTCGTGCCACCTGCCAAAAGAAAACGTAACCTAATGTGAGGCAACAACTCCAAAATGTCTGGTCACCCAGGTATTTGCAAGACCACAGAACTGGTGTCTTGCCACTACTGGTGGCCAACATTGTCCAAGGATGTGTATGATTATGTCTCTGCCTGCCCCATCTGTGTTCAAAATAAAATCTCCAGGAGCAAACCACCTGGTCTGTTGTAGTGTTGATCACAAATATTCAAAATGTGAATTTTAATCGCGAATATCGGCACTTCGAGAATTCACGAATATTTAGAATATCGCAAAATATATTCATAATCGTGAATATTCTTTTTTTTTTTAATACCAGTTTATACAAATTTTTATGCAAATTTTTCCCAATCAAGAAAATAATGCCTGGAGATCACGAATTCGCAAATTCTTGAACATATGGTGAATATTTGCCCAAATAGTCACGAAATATTGCAAATTCGAATATTGCCCCTGCCGCTCATCACTAGTCTGTTGTTACTGTTACCTGTTCCTGATGCTCTTTGGCAACACATTGCCATGAACTTTATTACAGATCTGCCCTCTTTGGCCGGATGTACCATGATTTGAGTGGTTGTGGATCGCTTATCCAAGATGGCGCGCTTCATTCCTTTGACTGGATTGCCCTCAGCTGTGGAACTTGCTAAACTGTTCGTGAAACATGTATTTCATCTGCATGGTTTACCTGGGCATATTGTTTCTGATTTGGGAGTCCAGTTTACTTCCAAGCTCTGGAGAGCTCTTTGCCGACTGCTAGAAGTTGACCTGGACTTCTCCGATTATCACCCCCAAACCAACGGTCAAGTAGAGCGGGTCATTTAGATATTGAAGAATTACTGGCATTTTGTGTCAGCTCAACACAACAACTGGGTACAATTGTTACCTTGGGCAGAGTTCTCCTACAATAACTATTCTAGTGAGTCTGCAGGGTCATCTCCTTTCTTTGTTGTTTTTGGACAGCATGCTCGTACTCCTCCCTATGTCTTCTGGGGTATCAGTGGCGGATTACTCTTTTATGGATTTTTTGAAGATCTGTCAGGATACCAAGATTTGCATCGATAAAGCAGTGACCCGCATGAAGACGAATGCGGACAGAAAAAGAAGAAAACAGCCTCAGTTCTCGCAGGGAGATAAGGTATGGCTCTCCTCCAGAAACATCTGTTTAAGGGTTCCTATTTTAAAGTTTGCCCTTATGTTCCTGGGACCCTTCGTATTTTTGAAGAAGATCAATGAAGGGACCTATAAGTTAAGACTACCTCTCTCTCTTCGTGTCTCCAATGCCTTCCACATATCCTTGCTTAAACCAGTAGTCCTTAACCGCTTCTCAACAGCTCCGTCTACGGCAACTCCGGTGTCTGAAGACTCGGAAGAGACAATAAAGATCAAGGACATCTTGGACTTCAGGAAACGCGGTAAGAAAACGTTCTACCTGGTGGATTGGAAGGGCTTTGGTCCGGCGGAGAGGTCTTGGAAGCCGGAGGAGAATATTCATGCTCTGGACCTGATTAAAAGGTTCTTGTCTCGTCGTGAACTCAAGAGAAGGGGGCGGGGTACTGTAACAGTGGATGCTGTACACCGCTGTTCCCCGATTATCGCCGTGGTCCCGGGAGCTGCGCTCAGCGGTGACCTGTGGCCGGTGATTCCCATTTCATCGCTGCGGTCCTGGGCTCTGTTTCTGTAGGTGTTATTGCTTTTGAGGATTCTGCTCCACAGCTTCCACTCAGCCCTGGACACAACATGAGTTCGGTTGGTTTCATGTTACACTGCTTTAAGGGGCAGAGCTTTGAGTTTGCTGGTTCCTGATACTCTCTTGTGCTCCTGATCTATACTTCGTTCCTGGACTCTGCTTATCATCTGATCCCTGTCTGCTTGCTTTGTCTCTCCTGTTGCCGACCCGGATTGCCTGACCTGTACCTGTGCCACTTTTCCCTCACCTATTGCCAGTCTGACCACGTCTCTGCCTTATCCTTCGGTCCTGCACCGTTGCTCGTGGTAATGTCTCTGCCCGCCTGACTACGATTGTACTTCTAGTACCTACTCAGGTGCCTCCTGTTCCGCTTGGACCAGCTGTCTCTGACTCTGGGATTGCTCTGGAGTAGCCCCTGGCAACTACCCTAAAGGCTCAAGTCTTTCCCCACCATCTGAGGCTCTAGTGAAAACCAGGTAGTTGTAAACACACCCCTCTAGAGTATAGCCAGTCAGTGGCACAGTGGGTTCACACACGCTGATCTGTGACAGGCAGTAACTTCTCTGCTATTCTACCTAAGCTTCCCTGGTGTACCCTGGATAACACTGTGCAGGTACCAGTTGTTTTCATGCACCATGTGCACCTTTGTTGCATCGCACCTAATCTGCACTTCTGTTGACACTTGTGACCACGCCCAGATTCACTCTTTGGTGAGAATAGGAGTCTACAGTATTTATGCCTGCCCTCTTTACTCCTCCCTAATGAGTACTCGATCACTTGACCTGTGTGCCTATGCTGGTAAGCCAGAGCAGCATCCCCTCCCCCTTTCCTTAGCAATATTGCACCTAACACACCCCCATACCAGCCACTATCTGCATCACCTTTTACAATCCTACTATAAACCTTCAAAAACACACCATATTCAACTATTGGGATGGATAACCCAAAACATATATACACGTTGTCATTTATAACCCCACAATATCAGGAAGGCTCATTCCCACTCTTGCAGTTTTTATGCCTTTCCTTCATTTGCATTTAGCACATCAATGACCAATCAATTAATTTTTTTGATTTTCACATTCTAAATTTTTTTTCCATCGATTTTGCTATCTATCTATCTACTCATATCTATCATCGCATATCGATCTATAAATCCATCCATCCATCCATTAATCTATCTACCTTGTGTTCATATCTTTGTACACTATTACATTTCTGCAATACTAATCTACTTTACAGAGGTAAATCCAGGACAGCAGCCTACATGATTACATCATGGGAAATAACATTTTCATTAGTTTAATTGATCTCTGTGTCTTGTTTAATGAAAAAAATGACTTATTTAAAGAATACATGTTATCTAATTAATCCCTTTGATATACAGTATGTGCTTCATTACTGGAAACTATCTTCTCATGGGCATTGAATTAATTGGCAGGCACTAGAGTGATACTAAACACAGAGGATCCTAGAGAGCAGATTACATCATAAAAATTCTCTGCTTGTTAATTTGCATTGCAATATGAAATAAAGTTATTACTTTAAACTGTTATCTTTGTATAGGGTCAATTCTATGTACAATATACCTTATATATTTCTAAAGCTGAAAACAAAATTACGTTTTTATTAGAACTACAGTAAATATTCTTTTTAGGACACTAGAAATTGAAACACTTCACTTAATTAAACAGTAAAGGGTTTCTCTAGGATCAGAGAAACATGGAGTCTTTCTTTCAAAAGTAGCACCACGCTTGTCAATTTGTTATGCTTATTATTGCAGCTCAGCTTCACTGATGCTACAGAGGACCTATAACCTATCCTGACATGTCTGTTTTAACTACTTGTAATTTCAATTCTGAAGCATCTATTCTTATGAATCTATGCTGTGCCATTCCTTTATTATTCTTGCAAGAAAATATTAAATAATTGTTAGCAGTTTACACTGAATGTGCAAAATTGGTGATCGCAAATTGAGTGTGTATCCCTTACCAGCCTGACATTATCCAATCAGTGCTGTCAGTGTCAGACTATGCAGGGACACACCCTAACTAGTAACACTTATCTGGACCTTGAATAGAGACTGCTAGCAATTCATTCATAACTTCTAGCAGGGATAATAAAGGAATGGTACAACATAGAGTCATAAGACTAGATGCTCCAGAATTGTTGTTACTTAGAGAATGCAAGTACCGCACTTTCTAAAACAACATGTCAGGAGGGGTGACAGGTCCTCTATAATGGGGATTAGTGTTGTGCAAATTGAAGCATCCGAAGTGGAATTGGAATTGGGTCTGAAGTTTAGGAAAAATTTGATTAGTTGCAAAGCCAAATTCCCTTGTGTTTCCTGGTAATAAATCATTTTCTTGAAATGGTGGCTAAAGTTGTCATAGAAATAAAATATATGAAAAAAAATACTCACCTTATCTACTTGCTTGCACAGAGGCAGTCCACTCCTCTCTTGAGTGGAAAGGACCTGCTGAAGGACCTGTGCTGAGCATGATGACTAGAGATGAGCGAATTTCTCAAAAATTTGATTTGTGTTAAGAAACTGCTACTTCCTGGCTACAGAGAGCCTGTATAGTGGTGTAGAACACGCATAGTGAGTCTGCTGTTGTAGTGAAACAATACTGTGAGTCAGTATGCCACTCAGATAACAGGCGTCGCTCTTAGAATCACTGCACACTTCACTTCTTTGGGCAGCGAAAATAACTGAAGTGTGAACTCAGCCTTACAAGTCAATGTAAGCGTCAGGTACAAATAACCGTGCAGAGGCCCAAGATCCTACTATAGCATGAAAGAGCGCACTTCTTTTACACCATCGTCAGCTGATTCCACATTGATGTCTACAGAACCTATTCTATTAAACACTTATACAAGTAGAGCCCTCCTGACAGAGTGGAGAGGGTGTCAGAAGTAAGTTGGTGTTGACGTCACTGATTATTTTGCCCTTCCTCTGATCCATCAGAACAAAAAATAAAAAATAAAAATGATCCTGTCTGCTGAGCATCCATCTCACTCGGTCATCATTTGGTCAATAATCAATCAGTATTGCTAATGCCAAAAAAAAACAGGAATGGATCCAAAACAGAGATGACAAGTGAAAGGAATATTCTCAAGTCTTCTGTGTTTTGTACCCACTCCTACTTTTGACTACCAAATATGATGAGACTATACAGGCCTTACAGCTGCTACACAGACAGGATCCATTATGTGTCTCATTTTTCCTTCCTTCTGACAGATCAGAAGAAGGGTCAAATAAATTGTGTCAACCAGGCCAAAAAGGAAAAATAGTGTCCCAGTCATGAAGTGGGGATGGTGGGAACAACATGAGAAGTCCACAGAGTGGCCCAATGACATAGGTGACATAGTGTGGAGGTGGCAGCAGCATAAGGAGGTCACAGAGTGGCAAGGTGATATTGTGTTGAGGTAGTAGCAGCATCAGCAGACCACAGAGTGGCAAGGTGACATAGTGTGGATGTGGCAGCAGCATCAAGAAACAACAGAGTGGCAAGGTGACATAGTGTGGAGGTGGCATCAGCATCAGGAGACCACAGAGTGGCAAGGTGACGTAGTGTGGAGGTGGCAGCAGCATCAGGAGACCACAGAGTGGCAAGGTGACATAATGTGGAGGTGGCAGCAGCATTAGGAGACCACAGAGTGACCCGGTGACAGAGTGGGGAGATGGGTAGCAATAACAGTACCCACTGATGATGGTGGGTGTAAGAAGGAGAACTTGGCATCCGATGTGTGGCATCAGATGGGTGGCAGCATCAGAATAGTACCTGATGCAGGTAGCCAGAAGAAACCAGTCTCTTCTGTCAAGGTTTGGGTGAGGCAGCATGGATGATATAATCTAAAACATCAGGCATTGGTGGGTGGAAATCCTGGCTGATCCACGACTGATTCATCTTGACAAAGGTCAGTTTATCCACATTTTGGAAGGCCAGGCGAGTTCTCCTTGGGGTAACTATGGCCCCCGCCGCACTAAACACCCACTCTGATAAGACACTACTGGCCAGGCAGGACAGTTTTTCCGGAGCAAACTCGGCCAGTTGCGGCCACAAATCCAGTTTGGCTGCCCAGTAGTCTAGCGGATCTTCAATGACGGCTGACAGGGTCCACTAAAAGTATGCCAACACCTGCTGGTTCAGGTTCTGCTCTATGTCTAGCTGCTGATGAGTAGTTTCTTCACTATGCGGTTGAAGAAATCTGCTCATCAGCAACTCTAGACTCAGGCTGCTGCTGATGGAGCTAGTACTGCTCATGCCACCTCCCTCCTAAGCAGCCATGGAAGTGGAATGTGAGTGCTGAGGGGCCCCCCCGGTCAGACCAGTGGGAGGATGGACAATGGCGCAGATAGGCAATGGCCAATTGACTACATAGGATGTCTCTATAGTAGTTCAGTTTGTCCTCCCTCTCAGCAGGTGTAAAAAAAGGCCCCCATTTTGGACCAGTAGGGAGGGTCTAAAATGGTGGAGAGCTAGTAGTCATCCCTCTGCCGAAGGGTGACAATTCGGCTGTCACTACGCAAGTAAGTGATCATGCATCGGGCCATTTGCGCATGTGACTCGGAGGGACTCCCTGCCTCCATCTCCACTGCATAATGCCACTGTGTGTCTGGGTCATCTGCCTCGTCTTCCTCATCTCCCTCTTGCTCCTCCAGCTGCTCCTCCTCTCCTGTCACCTGTGTAGAAAAAACACCCATTTCACTACTTATTGCTTGTGCTCCAATGTCCTTGTCCTCCAGTTCTGCCCCCACAGGGCTTATGTGGCCATGGGATGTAGGTGCCACATCTCCAGTCCCCTGACTAGCCAGATTTACCAGCATCTTTTTCCAGGATATGAATCAGTGGAATGACATTGTTCATCCGGTAGTCCTGGCGACTGACAAATAAAGTGGCCTCCTCAAAGGGCATGAGCAAACAGGAGGTGTCACGCATGAGCTGCCACTGGCTAATATAGAAGTTACACAGGGGATCTTTGTCCGCCTGTATCATCAAGAAATAGTTTATGGCCTTTCTCTGTTCGTATAGTCGGTCCAACATATGGAGGGTGGAATTCCAACGGGTGGAAACATTGGTGGAAGCCTTTCTGTTGCTGTAGATCAAGGAGGGTGTGGTTGGCAGTGTACAAGTGGCTGAAGTGCATGCAAAGTTTCCTCGCCATTTTTAGGATGTCTTGCAGATGGGTGGTAGACCTCAGGAAACACATGACAACCAGGTTGAACACATTCACCATGAAGGGCGCATAGCTCAGCCCTCCTTGACACCGCGCCGACACCATGAACTTCCTGTTGTCGGTCACCCTGGTTCTGATTTTGAGTTGTCGAGTAAAAAGCCAGGATTCGACTTCTTGATGAAGGACGTGGAGAAGTTCCTCCCCTGTGTGACTCTGTTTGCCTAGGAAAACTAGGTTCAGAACAGCGTACCGTGCCCTGCACATGTGGTATGCTGGTGGGGCACTGTGAATTGTCCCTGCAGTGGAGGCTGAGTACAAGGTGGAGGATGAGGAGTCAGAGGTGGACATTGTCGCAGGACCAACAACGTGAGAACGTGGAGGCCGAAGCAGCATCACCTTGCCAAATTGCTGGTTTGGCTGGGCAGGAACCACATTTACCCAGTGGGCCGTAAATGACATCGTCTATGTCGGTGCTCCCGTGCACTTTGGCAAAAACCGACAGTCTCAAAGACTGGCCCCCATTCTGTTCTACATATGTGTGCAAGGCTGGTACTGCCTTTTTGTCAAAGAAATGACGGCTTGGGACTCTCCACCTCGGCTTGGCACAAGCCATCAGTTCTCTGAAAGGTGCGAGAGTCCACCACTTGGAAAGGGAGGGACTGCAACACTAGCAACTTGGCCAGTAGCACGTTCAGCTTCTGCGCCGTTGGATGAATGCACGCATAATGTTGTCTCTTGGCAATCGATTCGGTGATCGATTGCTGATGGAAGGACTGACTAGGAGGAGCAGGAGAATTAGAACCAGCAGATGATGGGAAGGACAGACAGCTTCCTTTGGCTCAGGCGGTGGAGCCTTGACTGCCTGAAATCACGTGCATACCACTTGGTAATGCAGTGGTTGCTGTGGCAGGCTGGGGCACCACATTGGAGCCACGGTTCTCCCAGGTCACTTTATGGTGACGCTGCATACAGTACAGACCAAAAGTTTGGACACATCTTCTCATTCAAAGAGTTTTCTTTATTTTCATGACTATGAAAATTGTAGATTCACACTGAAGGCAACAAAACTATGAATTAACACATGTGGAATTATATACATAACAAAAAAGTGTGAAACAACTGAAAATATGTCATATTCTAGGTTCTTCAAAGTAGCCACCTTTTGCTTTGATTACTGCTTTGCACACTCTTGGCATTCTCTTGTTGAGCTTCAAGAGGTAGTCACCTGAAATGGTTTTCACTTCAAAGATGTGCCCTGTCAGGTTTAATAAGTGGGATTTCTTGCCTTATAAATGGGAATGGGACCATCAGTTGCCTTGTGGAGAAGTCAGGTGGATACACAGCTGATAGTCCTACTGAATAGACTGTTAGAATTTGTATTATGGCAAGAAAAAAGCAGCTAAGTAAAGAAAAACGAGTGGCCATCATTACTTTAAGAAATGAAGGTCAGTCCGAAAAATTGGGAAAACTTTGAAAGTGTCCCCAAGTGCAGTCACAAAAACCATCAAGCGCTACAAAGAAACTGGCTCACATGCGGACCGCCCCAGGAAAGGAAGACCAAGAGTCACCTCTGCTGCGGAGGATAAGTTCATCCGAGTCACCAGCTTCAGAAATCGCAGGTTAACAGCAGCTCAGATTAGAGACCAGATCAATGCCACACAGAGTTCTAGCAGCAGACACATCTCTAGAACAACTGTTAAGAGGAGACTGTGTGAATCAGGCCTTCATGACAGAATATCTGCTAGGAAACCACTGCTAAGGACAGGCAACAAGCAGAAGAGACTTGTTTGGGCTAAAGAACACAAGGAATTAGACCCGTGGAAATCTGTGCTTTGGTCTGATGAGTCCAAATTTGAGATCTTTGGTTCCAACCACCGTGTCTTTGTGCGACGCAGAAAAGGTGAACGGATGGACTCTACATGCCTGGTTCCCACCGTGAAGCATGGAGGAGGAGGTGTGATGGTGTGGAGGTGCTTTGCTGGTGACACTGTTGGGGATTTATTCAAAATTGAAGGCATACTGAACCAGCATGGCTACCACAGCATCTTGCAGCGGCATGCTATTCCATCCGGTTTGCGTTTAGTCGGACCATCATTTATTTTTCAACAGGACAATGACCCCAAACACACCTCCAGGCTGTGTAAGGGCTATTTGACCATGAAGGAGAGTGATGGGGTGTTGTGCCAGATGACCTGGCCTCCACAGTCACTGGACCTGAACCCAATCGAGATGGTTTGGGGTGAGCTGGACCGCAGAGTGAAGGCAAAAGGGCCAACAAGTGCTAAGCATCTCTGGGAACTCCTTCAAGACTGTTGGAAGACCATTTCAGGTGACTACCTCTTGAAGCTCAACAAGAGAATGCCAAGAGTGTGCAAAGCAGTATTTAAAGCAAAAGGTGGCTACTTTGAAGAACCTAGAATATGACATATTTTCAGTTGTTTCACACTTTTTTGTTATGTATATAATTCCACATGTGTTAATTCATAGTTTTGATGCCTTCAGTGTGAATCTACAATTTTCATAGTCATGAAAATAAAGAAAACTCTTTGAATGAGAAGGTGTGTGATTTTACCCCCAACAATTCACACTGACTGACTGCTACCACCACTGCCTTCGTGAACCCCTGCACCACTACTTTCAGGGCCGTTTGGCTCCCGACCTTCTACTGCTGTCCCCCTGCTGACCCCAGCCACGATACCGACTTGCTGGCTCCACAGCAGCCTCACGTGCAAGCTGACACCCTTTTCTCCAGATGATGATGATGGACGATGTAGGCTCCCAATTGCTATCGGCTAAATCTTCATCAAGTACTGTCTGCATGTCACTGTTGTCCTCCTTAAACGGTCTCTGAGCCAGGAGCCTGACCGCTCGCAACACCAGCTCGCACACCACTCTCATCACTACTTGCCCGCCTACCAGAGGAAGGGGCGGATGTCTTCTCCGGATCTTGGCTGGGCAGTAGCTGCTGACTGTCCTCTAGTAGCTCATCCTTGCTGTATAGTGGAGCTGAGCGCACAGCATATAGTACTGCCACAGACATACCGAGACATACAGACGTCCCGGCGACAGTGAGTGGCAGTAGATCTGTGAGACTGGCAACACGTGCTTTCATCTGACAGGTTTTCCTTGATGATCAATAGGTGTCTGTGTTTATCCTAATGGCCACACCCCTTTCCTCCAGGTGTTGCTTATGTGGTCATGTGGTAACCTTCCTTACTTATAATTGCTTCTCCCACTATGCTGTGCAGTTTATAGCTTCTGTGCCTGTGGATTGTTTGTGGCTGGATCTCGGCTGAGTTCCTGTTGCTTCCATAGCCTCTTTGAAGTTAAGTCTTTCTTTTCCCTTTTGTATTTTGTTTGGGTTCTGTGTGTTGCATTTCCCTATTGTTTGTATCAGGCCTCAAGTAGACTCCTGTTCATCCTTCCTTTTAGGGGAACAGGTAGTTTCGTCCCTGCCATTAGTACCAGGGTCATATAGGGCTAGATAGGACTCTATGTATTCCTGTGTATGAACTCACCTACTTTTGGGGTCTGTTCATACTGGTAGTCAGTCAGGATTTTGGTTAGAGTTTTCACTAGGAGGTGTCCATCTTTAGTGATGGACAAACATCGGCCAGGATGATTCGCAAATGCGCGTTCACGATCAAATGTTCGCGAACCGCGCATTCGCGGCTGGCCCCATTCACTTTAATGGCAGGCGAACCTGAAAAACCTTCAGGTCATATTTGCAGCCAGCAAACACTAGCTAGAAGTACACAAATAGTCCGACAACATGGACAGTGATATACCGGAGGGAGATCATTGGCAAAAATTCCCACAAAAAATATGTATTTTAATCAGGGGCCATTTTTATGCATCTTAAAGGGAAATTCCTATTGATTTGATGTATACAAATGTGCAGCACTCCACGTTTTTTTTTGTATCCTGCAGAGTCCATTTAAAAAAAAGGCATACGTTAATGTAAAAAAAAATTCTACGGCATCAGTCGGAGGCATCTGTTAACGCATACATTTTTTGGTGTGCATTAAATGGATGGCAAAAACAGGATGTAAACTCAGCCCTAGTGTCAGAATAAGCACCAGTACACAGCAGAGCAGAGTGGCGGAGAGGGGAGGCCGCCATGTACGAACAGAGCGCTACCTGGTCCTGGTGGTCAGGGATGAGGACTGTTTCCCAAGGATCATTTTCTACTGGGAAATACAGGGCACAGTATAATACACTAGAATCTATATAATATAAAGAAATTAGCCCTACCCCCGAATAATAATACAATTAGGTGGTCATTTATTATATAGAAATACGTCTATGTTAGACGTATTTCTGACACAGATTGTGGCGCAAAGGTCCTTAGCACCGCAATCTGCATATTTTTCCCACTTATGCCAGGTTTAAAAAAGGATGGCATGGGCAGGGAAAGGGATACAGTTATAGCCATCCAGTTATTGGATACCACCGCCATACATTGACTGGAAAACACCTCTGTACAGTGACAGGATAAAACCGCCAAATCGTGGCGGTACAGGGAATGACTAGGAGCACTGCACAGAATGTGGTAAGAGGGCACAATGCAGGCCCCAAAAAATTTGGCAATAGGCATTCACCTGACAGCAATGAACTTTGGATTTTGTGGCTGGATGTTTATTAGGCAGTCACAGGATAAATATGTAACTGTCGGCCAGTACAGGCCCCAAAATATTAGGAAGGCTCACTCCCACTCTTGCATGGCAGTCTTTATGCCTTTCCTTCATTTGCATTTAGCACCTTAGTAACCAATCAATTTATTTTTTGATTTTCACTATCCGAGAGCTATAACATTTTTTATTTTTCCATCAATGTCACTATCTATCTATCTATCTATCTATCTATCTATCTATCTATCTACTCATATCTATCATTGCATATCTATCTATCTACCAATCTATCCATCCATTAATCTATCTACCTTTTGTTCATATCTTTGTACACTATTACATTTCTGCAATACTAATCTACTTTACAGAGGTAAATCCAGGACAGCAGCCTACATGATTACATCATGGGGAATAACATTTTCATTAGTTTAATTGATCTCTTTGTCTTGTTTAATGAAAAAAATGACTTATTTAAAGAATACATGTTATCTAATTAATCCCTTTGATATACAGTATGTGCTTCATTACTGGAAACTATCTTCTCATGGGCATTGAATTAATTGGCAGGCACTAGAGTGATACAGAACACAGAGGATCCTAGAGAGCAGATTACATCATAAAAATTCTCTGCTTGTTAATTTGCATTACAATATGAAATAAAGTTATTCTTTACTTTAAACTGTTATCTTTGTATGTACAATATACCTTATGTATTTCTAAAGCTGAAAACAAAATTTAGTTTTTATTAGAACTTCAGTAAATATTCTTTTTAGGACACTAGAAATGGAAACACTTCACTTGATTACACAGTAAAGTGTTTCTTTAGGCTCAGAGAAAAATTGATTATTTCTTTCAAAAGTAGCACCACGCTTGTCAATTTGTTATGCTTAGTATTGTAGCTCAGCTTCACTGATGCTACAAAGGACCTATAACCTATCCTGACATGTCTGCTTTAACTACTATTCTGGAGCATCTATTCTTATGAATCTATGCTGTGCCATTCCTTTATTATTCTTGCTAGAAAATATTAAATAATTGATAGCAGTTTACACTGAATGTGCAGATTGGTGATAGCAAATTGGGTGTATCCCTTACCAGCCTGACACTATCCAATCAGTGCTGTCAGTGTCAGACTGTGCAGGGACACACCCTAACTAGTAACACTTATCTGGACCTTGAATAGAGACTGCTAGCAATTTATGAATGACTTCTAGCAGGGATAATAAAGGAATGGCACGACATAGAGTCATAAGACTAGATGCTCCAGAATAGTTGTTACTTAGAGAATGCAAGTACCGCACTTTCTAAAACAACATGTCAGGAGGGGTGACAGGTCCTCTATAATGGGGATAAGTGTTGTGCGAATTGAAGCATCCGAAGTTTAGGAAAAATGTGATTAGTTGCAAAGCCAAATTTCCTTGTGCTTCCTGGTAATATATAATTTTTCTTAAAATGGTGGCTAGAGCTGTCGTAGAAATAATGAAAAAAAAAATACTCACCTTATCTACTTGCTTTCACAGAGGCAGTCCACTCCTTTCTTGAGTGGAAAGGACCTGCTGAAGGACCTGTGCTGAGCGTGATGACAAGAGAAGATCAGATTTCTCAAAAATTTGATTCAGTTGGTTCCGAATTTTTCAAAATGATTCGATTTGAATTAATTTGTGGCGAATCACATTAAAAAACAGCTATTTCCTGGCTACAGAGAGCCTGAATAGTGGTGTAGAACACGCATAGTTTGCTGTGGTAGAGAAACAATACTGTGAGTCAGTATGACACTCAGATAACAGGCGTCGCTCTTAGAATTACTGCACACTTCATATCTTTGGGCAGTTACGAGGCGAAAACTGACCAAATAACTCAAGTGTGAACTCAGCCTTACAGGTCAATGTTAGCATCAATGTTAGCGTCAGGTACAAAGAACCGTGCAAAGGCACAAGATCCTACTATAGCATGAAAGAGCGCACGTCAGCTGATTCCACATTCATGTCTACAGAACCTATTCTATTAAACGCTTATACAAGTAGAACCACTCTGACAGAGTAGAGAGGATGTCAGCAGAAAGTTTGTTTTGATGTCACTGATTATTTTGCCCTTCCTCTAATCCATCAAAACAATAACCCCCCCAAAAAACAGATCCTGTCTGCTGAGCATCCACCTTCACTTGGTCATCATTTGGTCAATAATCCATCAGTATTGCTAATGCCCAACAAAAAAAACAGGAGTGGATCCAAAACAGAGATGATTCATGAATGGAATATTTGCATGTCTTCTGTGTTTTGTACCCACTCCTACTTTTGGCTACCAAATCATAAGCCAATTCTGATGGGACTATACAGATGTTACAGCTGCTACTCAGACAGGTTCCGTTATATGTCTCAATTTTCCTTCCTTCTGATAGATCAGAAGAAGGGTCAAATAAATGATGTCAACCAGGCCTACAAGGCAAAACAGTTTCCCAATCATGAAGTGGGGAGGGTGGGAACAACATGAGAAGTCCACAGAGTGGCCCAATTACATAGTGTGGAGGTGGCAGCAGCATCAAGAGACCACAGAGTGGCAAGGTGACATAGTGTAGAGGTGGAAGCAGCATCAGGACACCACAGAGTGGCAAGGTGACATAGTATGGAGGTAGCAGTAGCATCAGTAGACCACAGAGTGGCACAATGACAGAGTGTGGAGGTGGTAGCAGCAGCAGCATCATCAGGAGACCACAAAGTGGCAAGGTGACATATTGTGGAGGTGGCAACAATATCAGGAGACCACAGAGTTGCAAGGTGACATAGTGTGGAGGTGGCAGCAGCATCAAGAGACCACAGAGTGGCAAAGTGACATAGTGTGGAGGTGGCAGCTGCATCAGCATGAGGAGGCCACAGAGTGCCAATGTGACATAGTGTTGAGGTAGCAGCAGCATTAGGAGATCACAGAGTGGCAAGGTCACATAGTGTGGAGGTGCCAGCAGCATCAAGAGACCACAGAGTGGAAAGGTGACATAGTGTGGAGGTGACAGCAGCATCAGGAGACCACAGAGTGCCAATGTGACATAGTGTGGAGGTGGCAGCAGCATCAGGAGACCACAGAGTGCCAATGTGACATAGTTTGGAGGTGGCAGCAGCATCAGGAGACCACAGAGTGGCAAGGAGACATAGTGTGGAGGTGGTAGCAGCATCAGGAGACCACAGAGTGGCAAAGTGACATAGTGTGGAGGTGGCAGCAGTAGCATCAGGAGACCACAGAGTGACTTGGTGACAGAGTGGGGAGATGGGTGGCAATAACAGTACCCACTGATGATGGTGGGTGTAAATAGGAGCACTTGGCATCCGATGTGTGGCATCAGATGGGTGGCAGCATCAGAATAGTATCTGATGCAGGTAGCCAGAAGAAATCAGTCTCTTTTGTCAAGGTTTCGGTGAGGCAGCATGGATGATCTAATCTAAAGCATCAGGCATTAGTGGGTGGAAATCCTGGCTGATCCACGCCTGATTCATCTTGAGTGGCTGAAGTGCATGCAAAGTTTCCTGGCCATTTTTAGGATGTCTTACAGATGGGTGGAAGACTTCAGGAAACGCTTGACAATCAACGACGTGAAAACGTGGAGGCGGACGTGGCATCACCTTGCCAAGTTGCTGGCTTGGCTGGGCAGGAACCACATTTACCCAGTGGGCTGTAAATGACATTGTCTATGTCGGTGCTCCCATGCACTTTGGCAAATACCGACAGGCTCAAAGACTGGCCCCCATTGTATTCTACATATGTGTGCAGGGCTGGTACTGCCTTTTTGGCAAATAAATGACTGCTTGGGACTCTCCACCTCAGCTTAGCACAAGCCATCAGTTCTCTGAAAGGTGGAGAGTCCACCACTTGGAAAGGGAGGGACTGCAGAACTAGCAACTTGGCCAGTAGCACATTCAGCTTCTGCGCCGTTGGATGAGTGCACGCATACTGTTGTCCCTTGGCAATTGCTTCTGTGATCGATTGCTGACGGAATAACTGACTAAGAGGAGCAGGAGCATCAGAACCAGCAGATGATGGGAAGGACAGACAGCTTCCTTTGGCTGAGGTGGCAGAGCCTTGACTGCCTGAAATCAAGGCCACTGGGTGATACAGCGGTTGCTGCGGCAGGCTGGACCACCACATTGGAGCCACTGTTCTCCCAAGTCACTTCATGGTGACACTGCATATGTTGATGCAGGGCCATGGTGCCAACATTCGCACCCTGGCCATGCTTCACCTTCTGCCCACAAATTCAACAAATAACCTCCCCCGGTGGCTTAACAAAAAACTGCCAAACCCCCGTGTAGGTGATTTCACCCCCAACAATCCACACTGACTGACTGCTACCGCCACTGCCTCCATGAACCACTACTTTAAGGGCCGGTTGGCTCCCGACCTTCTACTGCTGTCACCCTTCTGACTCCCAGCCACATTACTGACTTGCTGGCTCCACCACTGCCTGACGCGCAAGCTGCTACCCTTTTCTCCCGATGATGATGACGGACGATGACGGCTCCCAATTGCTATCGGCTACATCATCATCGAGTACTGTCTGCATGTCACTGTTGTCCTCCTTAAACGGTCTCTGAGCCAGGAGCCTGACCGCTCGCAACACCAGCTCCCACACCACTCTCATCACTACTTGCCTGCCTACAAGAGGAAGTGGTGGATTTCTCCTCCGGGTCTTGGCTGGGCAGTAGCTGCTGACTGTCCTCTAGTAGCTCATCCTTGCTGTATAGTGGAGCTGAGCCCACAGCATATAGTACTGTCACAGACATACCGAGACATACAGACGTCCCGGCGACAGTGAGTGGCAGGAGATCTATGAGACTGGCAACACGTGCTTTCATCTGACAGGTTTTCCTTGAGGATCAATAGGTGTCTGTGTTCTTTCTCCTAATGGCCACACCCCTTTCCTCCAGGTGTTGCTTATGTGGTCATGTGGTAACCTTCCTTATTTAGAGTTGAGTTCCTGGTGCTTCCATAGCCTCTTTGAAGTTAAGTCTTTCTTTTCCCTTTTGTATTTTGTTTGGATTCTGTGTGTTGCATTTCCCTATTGTTTGTATTAGGCCTAAAGTATACTCCTGTTCATCCTTCCTTTTAGGGGAATAGGTAGTCTCGTCCCTGCCATTAGTACCAGGGTCCTATAGTGCTAGATAGGACTCTAGGTTTTCCTGCGTATGAACTAACCTACCTTTGGGGTCTGTTCATACTGGTAGTCAGTCAGGATTTTGGTTAGCGTTTTCACTAGGAGGTGTCCATCATTAGTGATGGCCAATCATCGGCCAGGACGATTCGTGAACATGTGTTCACGATCAGATGTTCGCGAACCACGCGTTCGCGGCTGGCCCCATTTGCTTTAATGGTAGGCGAACCTGAAAAACCTTCAGGTCATATTTGCAGCCAGAAACCACTTACTATAAGTACACAAATAGTCCGACAACATGGACACTGATATACCAGAGGGGGGTCATTGGCAAAAATTCCCACAAAAAAGATGTATTTTAATCAGGGGCCATTTTTATGCATCTTAAAGGGAAACTGTCAAAATTGAGCCCTGCTTGAGCTGAGAAAATTTTTATTTCCTATCAATTTGATGTATACAAATGTGCAGCACTCCACTTTTTTGTGTCCTGCGGAGTTCATAAAAAAAAATGCATATGTTAACGTAAATTTTTTTTCTACCATGGAACTGTATGGTGAACGGATGCCACTGTACGGCATCAGTCTGAGGCATCTGGTAACACATACATTTTTGGAATGCATTAAACGGATGGCAAAAACAGGATGTGAACCCAGCCCTTGTGTCAGAATAAGCACCAGTACACAGCGGAGCAGCGTGGCAGAAAGGGGTGGCTGCCATGTACGAACAGAGCGCTACCTGGTCCTGGTGGTCAGAGATGAGGACTGTGTTTCCCAAGGATCATTTTCCACAGTATAATACACTAGAATCTATATACTATAGATATTAGCCCTACCCCCGAATAATAATACAATTAGGCGTATTTCTGACACAGATTGTGGTGCAAAGATCCTTAGCACCGCAATCGGTATATTTTTCTTGTTCATGCCAGGTCTAAAAAAGGATGGCATGGGCAGGGAAAGGGAAACAGTTATGGCCATCCAGTTATTGGATACCACCGCCATACATTGACTGGAAAACACCTCTGTACAGTGACAGGATAAAACCGTGACCGGATAAAAGGGTATAAGAGGGCACAGTACAGGGAATGACTAGGGGCACTGCACAGGGTGTGGTAAGAGGACGCAATGCAGGGTATAACGGGCACAGTACGGGGTGAGGGGCACAGGAGGGGGTGGGGGGCATAGTCACATGACTCTGTGACATTAAAAGGTCGTTATGGTGATTGTGGTTCATACATCACCATCATGAGAGGCAGAGGAGTGAGACAAGGGTGTGATTATTTAGCTAGAGATAAAAAAAATGTAACTGTCGGCCAGTACTGGCCCCAAAAAATTTGGCAATAGGCATTCACCTGACAGCAAAGAACTTTGGATTCTGTGGCTGAAGGTACATTAGGCGGTCACAGAATATATATGTAACTGTAGGCCAATATAGGCCCCAAAAATTAGGCAATAGGCTTTCACCTGACAGCAAAGAACTTTGGATTCTGTGGCTGGAGGTACATTAGGCGGTCACAGAATATATATGTAACTGTAGGCCAATATAGGCCCCAAAAATTAGGCAATAGGCATTCACCAAACAGCAAAGAACTTTGGATTCTGTGGCTGGAGTTGCATTAGGTGGTCACAGGATAAATATGTAAGTGTCGGCCAGTATAGGCCCTAAAAATTAGGCAATGGGCATTCACCTGACAGCAAAGAACTTTGGATTCTGAGGCTAGAGGTGCATTAGGTGGTCACAGAATAAATATGTAACTGTCCGCCAGTATAGGCCCCAAAAATTAGCCAATAGGCATTCACCTGATAGCAAAGAACTTTGGATTCTGTGGCTGGAGGTACATTAGGCAGTCACAGGATAAATATGTAACTGTCAGCCAGTTCAGGCCCCAAAAATTAGGCATTCACCTGACATAAAAGGCCTTTTATGCAGCTGTATATGCATAAGGCACGGACCATTCTTTGTTCTGTGTGGTGGCGGATATGTGTGGGCTGACATGAGGAAATTCAATTACACGTGGTAATCATAGGTGTTGAATTCCTCCGAGAGCCATGCCTCATTCATTAAAAAAAATGTGAGTTAGTCCACACTGTCGTGAGCTAGGCAAGTGCGCTTATCGGTCACGATTCCCCCCCTGCTGCGCTGAATGTCCTTTTGGACAGGACACTCGACAAGGTGCAAGCCAAGAGTTCCATGGCTTATTGTGCCAGCTCTGGCCACAGGTCAAGCCTGCACACCCAGTAGTCAAGGGGTTCCTTGCTTCTCAGCGCGTCCACATAGGCCGTTAACCCGATGTAGTTGGACACCTGTTGGTCTAGGCATTCCTTGAGGCTGGATCCGGAGGGCGGCTGTCGATGGGTTGGCTGCAAGAATGATCTTATATAGGAAATGACCAACACATCTTTGAACCGCCCTCTTTTTGCAGGTGCGGTAGGAATGGTACCTGCACCTGTTTCGCTGAGGATGGAAATTCCTTTGCCAGTGCCCGCAACAGCAGAATGCAGCATCTCTCGCAGCAAGGCCTGGAAATGATGCATTCTGACAGCCCTCTGTGATACTGGAAACATGTCCTCTTTTGCGTTTGTACCAGGGGTCTAATTATGTTGCCACCCAGTACAGGTCCTTGAACTTTATGCTTTTGATACGGAGGTCTCTCTTCAAACGCTGGAGCATGAAGGCCCCCATTTGCACTAAATTGGAAGCAGTGAAGTGCCCTGGCTCCTGCTCATTGCCCTGGAGAATGTCGTTCTCGGTCTCCTCCCCCCAGCCACGGACAACACCAGGGATCCCCGAAAAGTTTAAAGCCTGCTCTTCTTGCTCCTCCTCCTCCTCTTCCTCACAGCCACCGTCCTCCTCTGACTCTTCTTCAGACTCCTGCTGACTTGTCTTAGGTGGAGTAGCCCTCTGTGGGAATTCATTCAGTATTGCAACTTCCTCATCTTCCAGCTCCTGCTTCTCGATTGCTTGATCAATGACCTGACGCAATGCACGCTCCAGAAAGAAGATATAAGGTACGATGTCACTGATGGCGCCTAGTACTGTACTTACCCTAATTACAAAGGTGCTTTGTAATTAGGGTAAGTACAGTACTAGGCCCATACTGAGGGAAAGGTTCGGTATGGGGTCGCCCCTGTCGGGGCAGGTGCTCCATGTGTGCTAGGCAGGTGTTCAGAACAGCCCCTAGCCCTCTTATAGGTAGGAAAGCCATTATAGGGTTTAATAGGAGTGCCAACACTGCCATTAGACACCAGCACCTTGGTCACGCAGGTTCCGGTCACCACCAATTACCAGGACTGCCCTCCACAGGCCGTCGAATCCACAAGACGTGGTAAGACCCACCCATTTATCTACCTAAATGTATGATATTTAGTAGTGAGGGTACATGTAATTTGTTGTCTCTCACCCAGTGGTATCTATATTTTAAATGATCTAGTAAACGTTATGTTTAACATTCCCAATTCACAAAAATAACTCTGCTTTAATTTGGGTGTGACTATACACCGCTACACATTCAACATTGTATGTTGGTATAATTAATATTGTTTCCAGTAAAGGAAGTTTTGGTTCACCACAACCACGTGTACCTCAATTATTCCTATCTTCAATCGGTGTGCCACCGTTACAGGCACTGGTGTCACGAATCTTAAAGGGACCTTGCCCCCGGCACATTAAACACCTGCAACATCCAGGGCACCTCATCTACCATCAGGCCTGGTCCCTATACACTGAGAGTGCCCCAGAGGTCTCCTGTGCCAGCCTCTCCATCACTGCTGTACGCCTGCCCAGGGTCTTTCAAGAAACTGTGAGTAACCCAGAGCAACCCTTGTTTGCCTATTAACCGTGACCTCACATCGCAATACCCTGTAGGGAGGCGTACTGCACTCGTGTTTGCTAGACCACGTGTCTGTAGCCAGATGTATCTTGGCACCGACAGTGTGTGCCAGAGATACATTCACTTGCCGCTGAACGTGGCCATATAGCTCTGGCATGCCCTTCTGGGATAAATATTTCCTTCTCAGGACCTTCCATTGCGGTGTGCCAATGGCCACAAATTTTCTAAAGGCCTCCAAGTCCACCAGTTTATATGGCAGTAGTTGGCGGGCTAGCAGTTCTGACAAGCCAGCAGTCAGCCATTGGGAAAGAGGGTTATCCGGCGTCATCTTTTTTTGCTCGAACATTTGGGCAAGGAAGCCTGCCTTTTGCCAGATGAACGAGATGACGGCTTGGTGGATGGTGGAGTGGAGGGAAACTGGGAGGAGAGAGGAGAAGGAGAAGAGGCAGGACATGGAGCGCCAGGAGTGTGGTTTTGTGGGTTCTGACTGTGTTGCTCCCACTGGGGTTGATGATGGGAGGCCAGGTGCCTTCTTAAGGCGGCCGTCCCTAGGTGAGTGTTGGGCTTACCGGGACTTATGCGTTGACAGCACAGGCTGGAGATGGCAACACTATTGTCAGCAGAGGACACGTTAATTAAAGCCCACACTGCGGAGCCATGTGCCGGCATCCTGGGAGTGACAGATTTGACTGTGCATGGTGGATGGTTCGTTCCAGATACATTAGCAGTCTGTTTTTTGCCTCCTGTGCACTGTAAGTTCTGCCTGCTTCTCCTCCTTCTCCTTCCTATCTGCTGCTTCGTCTCTCCCTCTGAACTCCCCTCCTCTTCCTCTCTTGTGGGCACCCACGTGACGTCCATCGACACGTCATCTCGTGATTCAAGCGGAGGGTATATGGTGGTGGTGGTGGTGTCTTTGGGGGTGCACACAGCAGAGAGTGAAGAGGATGCAGATAGAGAGGATGATGAGGGTGCAGACGTAATCGCACGCACCTTCTGCAACTTCCCATTTAGGCTCCGGCCTTGTGCACCTGCTCGATCCCTACCACCCCTGCGATATGGCCTGCCTCTTCCTCTGCCTGTCATTTTCAAAATGACCCGGTGACAAAAGTCCCTATAGAAGAGCAGTATTTGTGTGAGGAAGGTATATTACACCCCTGCCTCAATCATGTTTTCTGAGGGGCAACTGGTATATCACACAAGTAAAAATTATTTGTTCCAATAGCGTTTGTCACTCTGTGTAGCTGCAGTAAAGCAGCAAAACCGCAGACAAATTCTGCACTACCTAAATCCACTATATAGAAAGTATATTATCGGTATTTAACACCCCTGCTTCAATCAATTTTTTTGGGGGGCAACTGGTAAATCACACCAGTAGAAATTATCGGTTCCAATAGCATTTGTCACTCTGTGTAGATGCGGTAACGCAGCAAATACGCAAACAAATGCTGCACTACCCAAATGCAATATATAGAAAGTATATTATTGTTATATACACCCCTGCTTCAATCCGTTTTTTGGGTGGGGCAACTGGTAAATCACACCACTAGAAATTATTTGATCCAATAGCGTTTGTTACTCTGTGTACCTGCGGTAACGCAGCAAAACTGCAAACAAATGCTGCACTACCTAATTGCACTATAAAGAAAGTATATTATTGGTATATAACACCCCTGCCTCAATCAATTTTTTAGGGGGGCAAATGGTAAATCACACCAGTAGAAAATGTTTGGTTCCAATAGTGTTTGTCACTCTGTGTAGATGTGGTAACACAGCAAAACCGCAAACAAATGCTGCACTACCCAAATGCACTATATAGAAAGTATATTATTGAAATATAACACCCCTGCTTCAATCAATTTTTTGGGGGGAAACTTGTAAATCACACCAGTAGAAATTATTTGTTCCAATAGCGTTTGGCAGTATCGCAGCAGAACCACACACCACTGCTGCACAATACAATTGTACTATAATAAGTATATTACACCCCTCAGTATGTCACACCTATCGATAGCACACCTATACCAGTCCTTAAAAATACTTTTGTGGCCCTATTAGCTAGCATTTGGTGTCCTTAACAGTCTGTCCCTGCTCCACACAGCAACCTCTCCCTACACTGGCAAAAGACTGTAAAATGGCGGCCAGATCGGGTTTATTTATAAGGTAAGGGGTGTGTCCAGCATGTGCTGAAACGTCTCAATTGGCTGTCCTGTACCACCTGATGGATGTGTCATGGGTCAAAGTTGTTCTCAATGTAAAAGAATATGGCATGCGTGAATATCGCCATATGTTCGCATGTTCGGCGAATCGCAAACGAGCAAAGTTCGCTGTGAAACAACTGCCGGGCGAACGGAAGACCATCTCTACTGCACAAAACTATAATATACGTTCTATTTTTGAACGTATATTATAAGTAGAGTTGAGCGAACACCTGGATGTTCGGGTTCGAGAAGTTCGGCCGAACATCCCGGAAATGTTCGGGTTCGGGATCCGAACCCGATCCGAACTTCGTCCCGAACCCGAACCCCATTGAAGTCAATGGGGACCCGAACTTTTCGGCACTAAAAAGGCTGTAAAACAGCCCAGGAAAGAGCTAGAGGGCTGCAAAAGGCAGCAACATGTAGGTAAATCCCCTGCAAACAAATGTGGATAGGGAAATGAATTAAAATAAAAATTAAATAAATAAAAATTAACCAAAATCAATTGGAGAGAGGTTCCATAGCAGAGAATCTGGCTTCCCGTCACCCACCACTGGAACAGTCCATTCTCAGATATTTAGGCCCCGGCACCCAGGCAGAGGAGAGAGGTCCCGTAACAGAGAATCTGTCTTCATGTCAGCAGAGAATTAGTCTGCATGTCATAGCAGAGAATGAGGCTTCACGTCAGCCACCACTGCAACAGTCCATTGGCATATATTTAGGCCCAGCACCCAGGCAGAGGAGGGAGGTCCCGTAACAGAGAATCTGTCTTCATGTCAGCAGAGAATTAGTCTGCATGTCATAGCAGAGAATGAGGCTTCACGTCAGCCACCACTGCAACAGTCCATTGGCATATATTTAGGCCCAGCACACACACAGGCAGAGAGAGAGGTCCCGTAACAGAGAATCTGGCTTCATGTCAGCAGAGAATCAGTCTGCATGTCATAGCAGAGAATGAGGCTTCACGTCAGCCACCACTGCAACAGTCCATTGGCATATATTTAGGCCCAGCACACACACAGGCAGAGGAGAGAGGTCCCGTAACAGAGAATCTGGCTTCATGTCAGCAGAGAATCAGTCTGCATGTCATAGCAGAGAATTAGGCTTCACGTCAGCCACCACTGTAACAGTCCATTGGCATATATTTAGGCCCAGCACCCAGGCAGAGGAGGGAGGTCCCGTAACAGAGAATCTGTCTTCATGTCAGCAGAGAATCAGTCTGCATGTCATAGCAGAGAATGAGGCTTCACGTCAGCCACCACTGCAACAGTCCATTGTCATAAATTTAGGCCCAGCACTAGTGTTGAGCGGCATGTCCCATATTCGAATTCGCGAAATTTTGTGAATATTCGAAAGAATATTCGTAAAATATTCGCCATTATTCAAATTCGTTATTATTTCGCATATGCGATAATTCGAATTTTCGCATCGCATAATACATATGCTATGCAAAATTCACATGTGCGCTAATGAAATCGCCTTACGAAGATTCGCAACTCAATTCAATCACTAATGTATGAATGCAATGGCCTTTGCCTCTGTTCTGGGACAAGTGTAGATATTCGCATGTGCGCTAATAAAATCGCCTTACGAAGATTCGCACCTCAATCACTTTCTAGGGAATGTAAGACTTTTGGGAATCAATCGAGATACAGTGGGGGGTGATGACAGTAGTTGACAGAGTACAGATCAATGTAATCTGTAAGGTGGAAAGTAAAATAAAAAATACGAATATTCGTAAATCGAATTTTACGAAGTTCTACGTATTCGCGAATATGGTGCTATACTATATGAATGCACAGGCCTTTGCCTCTCTGTTCTGGGGACAAGTGTAGATATTTGCATTTGCGTTAATAAAATCGCCTTACGAAGATTCGCAGCTCAATTCAATCACTAATGTATGAATGCAAAGCCCTTTGCCTCTGTTCTGGGACAAGTGTAGATATTCGCATGTGCGCTAATAAAATCGCCTTACGAAGATTCGCAGCTCAATTCAATCACTAATGTATGAATGCAAAGCCCTTTGCCTCTGTTCTGGGACAAGTGTAGATATTCGCATGTGCGCTAATAAAATCGCCTTACGAAGATTCGCAACTCAATTCACTAATGTATGAATGCAAAGCCCTTTGCCTCTGTTCTGGGACGTGCCGATATTCGCATGTGCGCTAATAAAATCGCCTTACGAAGATTCGCGCCTCAATCACTTTCTAGGCAATGTGAGTAAGATCTGAGCTGTTGGACCTTTGGGAAACAATCAATTATATGTGTACTGTAATTTTGTGGGGGGGGGGAAAAAACAAAAAACGAATATTCGTTTTTACGAATATATAGCACTATATTCGAAATATTCGCGAAATCGCGAAGTTGCGATATTCGCGAAAAAAATTTGCTTTTCGAATATTCGCGCTCAACACTACCCAGCACCCAGGCAGAGGAGAGAGGTCCCGTAACAGACAATCTGGCTTCATGTCAGCAGAGAATCAGTCTGCATGTCATAGCAGAGAATCAGGCTTCACGTCAGCCACCACTGCAACAGTCCATTGTCATAAATTTAGGCCCAGCACCCAGGCAGAGGAGAGAGGTCCCGTAACAGACAATCTGGCTTCATGTCAGCAGAGAATTAGTCTGCATGTCATAGCAGAGAATCAGGCTTCATGTCAGCCACCACTGCAACAGTCCATTGGCATATATTTAGGCCTAGCACACAGGCAGAGGAGAGGTTCATAAAACTTTGGGTAGCCTCGCAATATAATGGTAAAATGAAAATAAAAATAGGATTGAATGAGGAAGTGCCCTGGAGTCCAATAATATATGGTTATGGGGAGGTAGTTAATGTCTAATCTGGACAAGGGACGGACAGGTCCTGTGGGATCCATGCCTGGTTCATTTTTATGAACGTCAGCTTGTCCACATTGGCTGTAGACAGGCGGCTGCGTTTGTCTGTAATGACGCCCCCTGCCGTGCTGAATACACGTTCAGACAAAACGCTGGCTGCCGGGCAGGCCAGCACCTCCAAGGCATAAAAGGCTAGCTCTGGCCACGTGGACAATTTAGAGACCCAGAAGTTGAATGGGGCCGAACCATCAGTCAGTACGTGGAGGGGTGTGCACACGTACTGTTCCACCATGTTAGTGAAATGTTGCCTCCTGCTAACACGTTGCGTATCAGGTGGTGGTGCAGTTAGCTGTGGCGTGTTGACAAAAGTTTTCCACATCTCTGCCATGCTAACCCTGCCCTCAGAGGAGCTGGCCGTGACACAGCTGCCTTGGCGACCTCTTGCTCCTCCTCTGCCTTGGCCTTGGGCTTCCACTTGTTCCCCTGTGACATTTGGGAATGCTCTCAGTAGCGCGTCTACCAACGTGCGCTTGTACTCGCGCATCTTCCTATCACGCTCCAGTGCAGGAAGTAAGGTGGGCACATTGTCTTTGTAGCGTGGATCCAGCAGGGTGGCAACCCAGTAGTCCGCACAGGTTAAAATGTGGGCAACTCTGCTGTCGTTGCGCAGGCACTGCAGCATGTAGTCGCTCATGTGTGCCAGGCTGCCCAGGGGTAAGGACAAGCTGTCCTCTGTGGGAGGCGTATCGTCATCGTCCTGCCTTTCCCCCCAGCCACGCACCAGTGATGGACCCGAGCTGCGTTGGGTGCCACCCCGCTGTGACCATGCTTCATCCTCATCCTCCTCCACCTCCTCCTCATCCTCGTCCTCCTCGTCCTCCAGTAGTGGGCCCTGGCTGGCCACATTTGTACCTGGCCTCTGCTGTTGCAAAAAACCTCCCTCTGAGTCACTTCGAAGAGACTGGCCTGAAAGTGCTAAAAATGACCCCTCTTCCTCATCCTCCTCCTCCTCCTCCTGGGCCACCTCCTGTTCCATCATCGCCCTAAGTGTTTTCTCAAGGAGACATAGAAGTGGTATTGTAACGCTGATAACGGTGTCATCGCCACTGGCCATGTTGGTGGAGTACTCGAAACAGCGCAACAGGGCACACAGGTCTCGCATGGAGGCCCAGTCATTGGTGGTGAAGTGGTGCTGTTCTGTAGTGCGACTGACCCGTGCGTGCTGCAGCTGAAACTCCACTATGGCCTGCTGCTGCTCGCACAGTCTGTCCAGCATGTGCAAGGTGGAGTTCCACCTGGTGGGCACGTCGCATATGAGGCGGTGAGCGGGAAGGCCGAAGTTACGCTGTAGCGCAGACAGGCGAGCAGCGGCAGGATGTGAACGCCGGAAGCGCGAACAGACGGCCCGCACTTTATGCAGCAGCTCTGACATGTCGGGGTAGTTGTGAATGAACTTCTGCACCACCAAATTCAGCACATGCGCCAAGCAAGGGATGTGCGTCAAATTGGCTAGTCCCAGAGCTGCAACGAGATTTCGCCCATTATCACACACCACCAGGCCGGGCTTGAGGCTCACCGGCAGCAACCACTCGTCGGTCTGTTGTTCAATACCCCGCCACAACTCCTGTGCGGTGTGGGGCCTGTCCCCCAAACATATGAGTTTCAGAATGGCCTGCTGACGTTTACCCCGGGCTGTGCTGAAGTTGGTGGTGAAGGTGTGTGGCTGACTGGATGAGCAGGTGGAAGAAGAGGAGGAGGAAGCCGAGAAGGAGGAGGTGGCAACAGGAGGCAAAGAATGTTGCCCTGCGATCCTTGGCGGCGGCAGGACGTGCGCCAAACAGCTCTCCGCCTGGGGCCCAGCTGCCACTACATTTACCCAGTGTGCAGTTAGGGAGATATAGCGTCCCTGGCCGTGCTTACTGGTCCACGTATCTGTGGTTAGGTGGACCTTGCTACAGATGGCGTTGCGCAGTGCACACTTGATTTTATCGGATACTTGGTTGTGCAGGGAAGGCACGGCTCTCTTGGAGAAGTAGTGCCGGCTGGGAACAACATACTGTGGGACAGCAAGCGACATGAGCTGTTTGAAGCTGTCTGTGTCCACCAGCCTAAATGACAGCATTTCATAGGCCAGTAGTTTAGAAATGCTGGCATTCAGGGCCAGGGATCGAGGGTGGCTAGGTGGGAATTTACGCTTTCTATCAAATGTTTGTGAGATGGAGAGCTGAACGCTGGCGTGTGACATGGTTGAGACGCTTGGTGACGGAGGTGGTGGTGGTGGTGTTGGTGGTACATCCCCTGTTTGCTGGGCGGCAGGTGCCAACGTTCCTCCAGAGGCGGAGGAAGAGGCCGAGGCGGCAGCAGCAGAATAGGCCGAGGCGGCAGCAGCAGAAGAGGTAGCAGGGGGAGCCTGAGTGACTTCCTTGGTTTTAAGGTGTTTACTCCACTGCAGTTCATGCTTTGCATGCAGGTGCCTGGTCATGCAGGTTGTGCTCAGGTTCAGAACGTTAATGCCTCGCTTCAGGCTCTGATGGCACAGCGTGCAAACCACTCGGGTCTTGTCGTCAGCACATTGTTTGAAGAAGTGCCATGCCAGGGAACTCCTTGAAGCTGCCTTTGGGGTGCTCGGTCCCAGATGGCGGCGGTCAGTAGCAGGCGGAGTCTCTTGGCGGCGGGTGTTCTGCTTTTGCCCACTGCTCCCTCTTTTGCTACGCTGTTGGCTCGGTCTCACCACTGCCTCTTCCTCCGAACTGTGAAAGTCAGTGGCACGACCTTCATTCCATGTGGGGTCTAGGACCTCATCGTCCCCTGCATCGTCTTCCACCCAGTCTTGATCCCTGACCTCCTGTTCAGTCTGCACACTGCAGAAAGACGCAGCAGTTGGCACCTGTGTTTCGTCATCATCAGAGACATACTGAGGTGGTATTCCCATGTCCTCATCATCAGGAAACATAAGTGGTTGTGCGTCAGTGCATTCTATGTCTTTCACCGCTGGGGAAGGGCTAGGTGGATGCCCTTGGGAAACCCTGCCAGCGGAGTCTTCAAACAGCATAAGAGACTGCTGCATAACTTGAGGCTGAGACAGTTTCCCTGGTATGCATGGGGGTGATGTGACAGACTGATGGGGTTGGTTTTCAGGCGCCATCTGTGCGCTTTCTGCAGAAGACTGGGTGGGAGATAATGTGAACGTGCTGGATCCACTGTCGGCCACCCAATTGACTAATGCCTGTACCTGCTCAGGCCTTACCATCCTTAGAACGGCATTGGGCCCCACCATATATCGCTGTAAATTCTGGCGGCTACTGGGACCTGAGGTAGTTGGTACACTAGGACGTGTGGATGTGGCAGAACGGCCACGTCCTCTCCCAGCACCAGAGGGTCCACTAACACCACCACGACCATGTCCACGTCCGCGTCCCTTACTAGATGTTTTTCTCATTGTTATGGTTCACCACAACAACAAATATATTATTTGGCCCAATGTATTGTATTCAAATTCAGCGGGATATAAATTTGAGGCCTAGTATTTAGGCGCTGGGTGACCGGTATGGATTTAGTGACAGAATTAGACTTGGAAATGCACAGAAGCGTGTGTGTGAAGTTATTCTGAATGACCCAATGTGCACCTTGAATATTATATACCCTTTTTGGGATAGATTTCAAATAGCTCTGATATAGCAGGAACCACTAAATTATGAAATTGCTAAATTGGGAATTGTACTTCAACCCAGAACAAAAAATGTGCTTTGACGGGCACTAAATAACTTTCCCAGCTACAACAGGACAGCGGTAATGAGAGATTTAGAGGGATTTAAATTTGAGGCCTAGTATTTAGGCGCTGGGTGACAGGTATGGGTTTAGTGACAGAATTAGACTTGGAAATACACAGTAGCGGGTGTGTGTGAAGTTATTCTGAATGACCCAATGTGCACCTTCAATATTATATACCCTTTTTGGGATAGATTTCAAATAGCTCTGATATAGCAGGAACCACTAAATTATGAAATTGCTAAATTGGGAATTGTACTTCAACCCAGAACAAAAAATGTGCTTTGACGGACACTAAATATCTTGCCCAGCAACAACAGTACAGCGGTAACGAGAGATTTAGCGGGATATAAATTTGAGGCCTAGTATTTAGGCGCTGGGTCACCGGTATGGATTTAGTGACAGAATTAGACTTGGAAATGCACAGAAGCGTGTGTGTGAAGTTATTCTGAATGACCCTATGTGCACCTTCAATATTATATACCCTTTTAGGGATAGATTTCAAATAGCTCTGATATAGCAGAAACCACTAAATTATGAAATTGCTAAATTGGGAATTGTACTTCAACCCAGAACAAAAAATGTGCTTTGACGGACACTAAATATCTTGCCCAGCAACAACAGTACAGCGGTGGGTAACGAGAGATTTAGAGGGATTTAAATTTGAGGCCTAGTATTTAGGCGCTGGGTCACCGGTATGGATTTAGTGACAGAATTAGACTTGGAAATGCACAGAAGCGTGTGTGTGAAGTTATTCTGAATGACCCTATGTGCACCTTCAATATTATATACCCTTTTAGGGATAGATTTCAAATAGCTCTGATATAGCAGAAACCACTAAATTATGAAATTGCTAAATTGGGAATTGTACTTCAACCCAGAACAAAAAATGTGCTTTGACGGACACTAAATATCTTGCCCAGCAACAACAGTACAGCGGTGGGTAACGAGAGATTTAGAGGGATTTAAATTTGAGGCCTAGTATTTAGGCGCTGGGTCACCGGTATGGATTTAGTGACAGAATTAGACTTGGAAATGCACAGAAGCGTGTGTGTGAAGTTATTCTGAATGACCCTATGTGCACCTTCAATATTATATACCCTTTTAGGGATAGATTTCAAATAGCTCTGATATAGCAGAAACCACTAAATTATGAAATTGCTAAATTGGGAATTGTACTTCAACCCAGAACAAAAAATGTGCTTTGACGGACACTAAATATCTTGCCCAGCAACAACAGTACAGCGGTGGGTAACGAGAGATTTAGAGGGATTTAAATTTGAGGCCTAGTATTTAGGCGCTGGGTCACCGGTATGGATTTAGTGACAGAATTAGACTTGGAAATGCACAGAAGCGTGTGTGTGAAGTTATTCTGAATGACCCTATGTGCACCTTCAATATTATATACCCTTTTAGGGATAGATTTCAAATAGCTCTGATATAGCAGAAACCACTAAATTATGAAATTGCTAAATTGGGAATTGTACTTCAACCCAGAACAAAAAATGTGCTTTGACGGACACTAAATATCTTGCCCAGCAACAACAGTACAGCGGTGGGTAACGAGAGATTTAGAGGGATTTAAATTTGAGGCCTAGTATTTAGGCGCTGGGTCACCGGTATGGATTTAGTGACAGAATTAGACTTGGAAATGCACAGAAGCGTGTGTGTGAAGTTATTCTGAATGACCCTATGTGCACCTTCAATATTATATACCCTTTTAGGGATAGATTTCAAATAGCTCTGATATAGCAGAAACCACTAAATTATGAAATTGCTAAATTGGGAATTGTACTTCAACCCAGAACAAAAAATGTGCTTTGACGGACACTAAATATCTTGCCCAGCAACAACAGTACAGCGGTGGGTAACGAGAGATTTAGAGGGATTTAAATTTGAGGCCTAGTATTTAGGCGCTGGGTCACCGGTATGGATTTAGTGACAGAATTAGACTTGGAAATGCACAGAAGCGTGTGTGTGAAGTTATTCTGAATGACCCTATGTGCACCTTCAATATTATATACCCTTTTAGGGATAGATTTCAAATAGCTCTGATATAGCAGAAACCACTAAATTATGAAATTGCTAAATTGGGAATTGTACTTCAACCCAGAACAAAAAATGTGCTTTGACGGACACTAAATATCTTGCCCAGCAACAACAGTACAGCGGTGGGTAACGAGAGATTTAGAGGGATTTAAATTTGAGGCCTAGTATTTAGGCGCTGGGTCACCGGTATGGATTTAGTGACAGAATTAGACTTGGAAATGCACAGAAGCGTGTGTGTGAAGTTATTCTGAATGACCCTATGTGCACCTTCAATATTATATACCCTTTTAGGGATAGATTTCAAATAGCTCTGATATAGCAGAAACCACTAAATTATGAAATTGCTAAATTGGGAATTGTACTTCAACCCAGAACAAAAAATGTGCTTTGACGGACACTAAATATCTTGCCCAGCAACAACAGTACAGCGGTGGGTAACGAGAGATTTAGAGGGATTTAAATTTGAGGCCTAGTATTTAGGCGCTGGGTCACCGGTATGGATTTAGTGACAGAATTAGACTTGGAAATGCACAGAAGCGTGTGTGTGAAGTTATTCTGAATGACCCTATGTGCACCTTCAATATTATATACCCTTTTAGGGATAGATTTCAAATAGCTCTGATATAGCAGAAACCACTAAATTATGAAATTGCTAAATTGGGAATTGTACTTCAACCCAGAACAAAAAATGTGCTTTGACGGACACTAAATATCTTGCCCAGCAACAACAGTACAGCGGGTAACGAGAGATTTAGAGGGATTTAAATTTGAGGCCTAGTATTTAGGCGCTGGGTGACAGGTATGGGTTTAGTGACAGAATTAGACTTGGAAATACACAGTAGCGGGTGTGTGTGAAGTTATTCTGAATGACCCAATGTGCACCTTCAATATTATATACCCTTTTTGGGATAGATTTCAAATAGCTCTGATATAGCAGGAACCACTAAATTATGAAATTGCTAAATTGGGAATTGTATTTCAACCCAGAACAAGAAATGTGCTTGAACGGACACTAAATAACTCGCCCAGCTACAGCACTAGGGACAGATTTAGCTGGATATAAATTTGAGGCCTAGTATTTAGGCGCTGGGTGACCGGTATGGATTTAGTGACAGAATTAGACTGGGATATGGCCAAAAAATAAACAGACTATTGCTGGTTAAATGCACTTGGTGTGACAGCTTCACCCTGATGTAGGCTTTAGCCAAAAAACAACCACACCATTGAGGGTTAAATGCACTTGGTGACAGGCGCAGCTTGCCCCTGATTTTGTATATGGCCAAAAAATGAACAGACTATTGCTGGTTAAATGCACTTGGTGTGACAGCTTCACCCTGATGTAGGCTTTAGCCAAAAAACAACCACACCATTGAGGGTTAAATGCACTTGGTGACAGGCGCAGCTTGCCCCTGATTTTGTATATGGCCAAAAAATGAACAGACTATTGCTGGTTAAATGCACTTGGTGTCACAGCTTCACCCTGATGTAGGCTTTAGCCAAAAAACAACCACACCATTGAGGGTTAAATGCACTTGGTGACAGGCGCAGCTTGCCCCTGATTTTGTATATGGCCAAAAAATGAACAGACTATTGCTGGTTAAATGCACTTGGTGTGACAGCTTCACCCTGATGTAGGCTTTAGCCAAAAAACAACCACACCATTGAGGGTTAAATGCACTTGGTCGCAGCTTGTGCTGGCGCACCACAAGACACAAAATGGCCGCCGATCACCCCAGAAAAATGAGACTGACAAACGGTCTGTGCAGCCTAAAAACAGTGAGCAATTGAGGATCAGCAGCTCAATGATCCACAGCTGCAGATCGATCAGTTAATCAAGTCCTTTGGAGGAGTTAATCTGCCTAATCTCGCCCTACTGTCGCAGCCGCAACCTCTCCCTACGCTAATCAGAGCAGAGTGACGGGCGGCGCTATGTGACTCCAGCTTAAATAGAGGCTGGGTCACATGGTGCTCTGGCCAATCACAGCCATGCCAATAGTAGGCATGGCTGTGATGGCCTCTTGGGGCAAGTAGTATGACGCTTGTTGATTGGCTGCTTTGCAGCCTTTCAAAAAGCGCCAAGAAAGCGTCACAAAAGCGCGAAGAAAGCGACGAACACCGAACCCGAACCCGGACTTTTACGGGATGAGTTCGCTCATCCCTAATTATAAGTATATCACACATCTCAGTATATCACACCTATTGATAGCACACCTATACTAGTCTTTAAAAGGACTTTTGTAACCCTATTAGCTAGCGTTTGGTGTCCCTAACAGACTTTTCCTGCTCCACAAAGCAACCTCTCCCTACACTAGCAGAACACAGAATGTAAAATGGCTGCCAGATTGGGTTCTGCTATAGGGAGCGGGTGTGTCCATGTGCTGAATCGTCTCAATTGGATGTCCTGTCCCACCTGATGGATGTTTCATGGGTCAAAGTTCGGCACAATGCAAAAGAATATGGGGCCTGCGGACATCGCCATATGTTCGCATGTTCGGCGAATTGCGAACGCGCAAAGTTCGCAATGAAACCACTGCCAGGCGAACCGCAAGGCCACCTCTACTAATCAGTAATATTTAGTCAGACCTGCTAAAATGTGAAGTTGCACCTATTGTGCAAAAATATGCGCATCATTAAATGCTGATTTGAGCAATCGCGAATATATTGGAGCACTCTATCTGCATATAAAGTTATTGTAATGTTCTACCATGCCAACCATTTTCTCCAGTCTTATGTAACAACAGTGACCCACGCCTGTATTGCACGCGCAATACGCGCATATTGCATTGCCGACTTTCGCAATCAAGAAAATAGCGAATTCTAGAATTTGCTAATTTATGACAAATATTCGCCCAAATATTCTCGAAATATTGCAAATTCGAATATTTCCCCTGCCGCTCATTACTAGTGGTCGGTAAAGGATCCGGAGGACCCAGTTCTCGACAGCTTTGAGATGCTCCAAGGCGTCGGTGGCATGGGCTGTCACTCTCCAGAAGCACCATGGGGTTGAGAAAGTCAGCCTTCACGCTCTTACTGGGTGGTTTGCTTCTTCTAGGCGGCGAAATAGAATCTCCGACTGCCTCCACCGCACCAGTTGGTGCGGGGTTTATGGGCACCTACTTTCCCGATTCCTGGACAATTTGGGACAGACGGATCTCCTCAACAGCTACCTTGATCTGGGAGATAGCTTCTCCGCATATCGTCTCCCTCCAAGTGGGTTTCAGGATAGCCTTCTCTGGGCGCGGTTCTGTTGCCATCTTGCAGCACTCTTCTCTTGGCAAGTTCACTGGAGAAGGAGTGGCTTGAGAGGAGGGACTTTCACTTGCTCTTTGGAGTCTGTAGCACCGCTCCCTGTAGGCGAGGCCACCTTTTTCCACTATAGATAGGGGCGTGTCTGAATTTTCCTGCTCTGCTTGTGCAAGAAGAAACTGAGCCATAGCATGCAAAAATGGCGGATTAAACCCTCAGGCGCCGTTGCGCAGCGTTTTGCGCCAGTCGCTCTGCAGCAAACGGGTCAAAGTCATTTTTAAAGATATATTTGTAAATCCAATAGGCTAGAAAGTTTGTAGGTACGCAGATTGGTACTGTCCGAATCCTGTTCATGACACTAAAAATTGCAGCTCACCACGAGTGAGATGTCAACCAAGGGGTTTTTCTTTAATATATTATAAGGGTTAAAACTTTGTCGTGATGCCAGTTCCATTTCAGCAATGAGGGACTAGGTACCCCTTAGTAGATGGTAGGGATGGAACCTAGTATAGGAATTCCAGAGTGGTGTAAGGGTTGCCTAAAATGTCCCTTTAGGTGTTGTGGCTTTTGCACGTGTCACGGTGCTCCTACATAGATGTCCTGGAACCCCAGGCATCGTTGTCCGCAGCGGTGCAACTAAAATGGATGGGTGATGAAGATGAGGGTGAAATAACTTGAGTACAGATTGTATTAACGTTGAACACAGCTTTAATTCCAATATACTTTTCTCCAAGAGTTTCAGGCTTTGTCATGGTCATCAGCAGGTTTTAGCTTAGCTTTTGGCAGGCAAACACATTCAGCTCTGCTTTATCTGTTCTCTTTCAGTCTGCTATGCTGGCTGGAACTTTTCCTCTTCTGCTGTCACTTAGCTCTCTGTAGTCTGATTCTGTCTTTATCTGAATCTGTATCTTTATTCTTTATTTTTATCCAGGGAACCTTTCCACCTGGCTCTGAAGCTTTTAGTTCTCTTTCTTTAGGCCTAGTGGAGCAGAGGATGCTCTGCTGACTTGCACACAGCCTTCCTCTTACAGGGGCAACTCTGAACTAACTTCTAACTAACTCAACTACTCCTTCTCTAGAGAGGGCTAGAATGAATAGAAGGTTCCATTCTAAGGAAACTAGCTCTGCCATTGTTGCCGCCATCTGCTGGTGAACCAGGCACATTACAATTAAACAGTAATTTACAAGGAAATATCCACATACATTATGCAGGACCTGGAATAAAAACACATGATGACACAGGATCCACCATTAGAGATAGTGGAGGGGTGCAAAAAGGTGGTAATGCCATTCTGGGGTGTTACACAATATGTGTGTTTATTGCAGCAGGCTGATCTGGCTGATCTGGCTGCCGGTACCAGCAGAGAATCAGCTGAACACAAACCGTAGTGTGTAGCAGTTTCTGTCCATCCAATTCTTGGAATTTTTACCTGTTTGGGTTTGGATCTCTGCTGGACTCCATTATAGTTATTAAGGCCAGCAGGCATTCTGGTTGCATCCGTCAGCGTTAGATCTGAAGAACTCTGGCAGACTGCCTGCCGGAATTGCTGCTGCAGATGTGAAACTAGAATAACAGAATAAAGTGGTCTTAAAAGGCAGAAAATGCTCAAAACTCCATATGCTGTTGCGCATTTTTAACCAGGGGAGTAAATCCTGCATATGTGGTCCGTTGCTAACAGCAATCCCCAGCAAAAATGCATACAATGGAGGATGCCCGCAGCAGACCACATGTACCACAAAGACATCCTACACAGGATAGCCAAATGTGTGGATGTGATTGGCTATATAAAACAGAAATTTACAAAAAATGGTGCACTACAGTGGTAAATGCTATTGACAATATATGGCTTAACTCTCACACTGATATTAAAATGAGACTTTTGCCAATATCTTCTTATATGAAGAACATACTGGAGCCCCCGCACCCCATAAAGGTATCTCAAAGTGGCACAGGACTTAACGCTAATCTACCTGTGCCGTATGGGCAATTACAGGGGCATAAGGTCCGACACACAGCGAACAACTCCCAGTTACCTCCAGCATGAAATCACACATACAATAGGAGGAGGGAGGAGGCTGTGAGTCCCATCTACCACTGACTCATGTGACTCGGGCTGCACAGGTGCACCTGAATGTTACCCATAGATCGGACCTTATGCCCCTGTAATTGGCCATATGGCACCTGCAATTGCCCATATCGCACAGGAAGGTTAGTGTTAGGTCCCGTGCCACTTTGAGATACCTTGACGGGGTGCACGGGCTCCGGTATGTTTTTGATATAAGAATATATTGGCGAAAGTCTCATTTTAATATCAGTGTGAGGGTTTAGCCATATATTGTCAATTACATTTACCATTGTAGTGCACTATTTTTTGTAAATCAGATGTGAAACTAGTCTAATTGATGTTTGTAATTCGTATCTATGCATGTGTTTGTATAGGCATGTATAGATGATTACATACATATGTGTACAGTATTGCAGTGCTACAGTAATTGTATGTATAGAACAATGGCACTATTTATGCATCACTATACTGTACATATAGGGCTACTATACATTTGTAGACTCAAACTATTCATATAAATGATAAACCATGTTATTTCTGTTTGCAGTAGGGAAGCTGTGCTACTATGAAAACTGTTTAAATTCTGTCACATTTTATTGGGGGCTAATCAAGAGAAAGAGGTATTTAACCCCTTAAGGACTCAGCCCTATTTCACCTTAACGCTGGGTTCACACCTGAGCGTTCCTACGCGCTGTAAAACGCACAACAGGCAAGAACCAATGATTCCCTATGGGAAGGGTTCACACCTGGGCGTTTTACAGCGCGTACGATCGTGCTGTAAAACGCCCGACGCTCAAACAAGTACAGGAGCTTTTTTTGGCGCGTTTGACGCGCGTTTGGGCCATAGACTCTTTGGACAACACTGCTGTCAATCACCCAAACGCGCGTCAAACGCGCGTTCACTATTAAAAAAAACGCGCATAAAACGCGCGACAAAAACGCGCATAGAAACGCGCGTTTGAGAAACGCCTAGGTGTGAACCCAGCGTTAGGACTTGGCCATTTTTTGCAAATCTGACCAGTGTCACTTTAAGTGCTCATAACTTTAAAACACTGACTTTTCCAGGCCATTCTAAGATTGTTTTTTCATCACATATTGTACTTCATGACACTGGTAAAATAAAGTCAAAAAAATTATTTTTTTTTGCATAAAGTTTCTCTACTTCTGTAATACATAGTAATACCCCCCAAAATTGTGATGACTTTACATTCCCTATATGTCTACTTCATGTGTAAATTATTTTGGGAATGATATTTTATTTTTTGGGGATGTTACAAGGCTTAGAAGTTTAGAAGCAAATCTTGAAATTTTTAGGGACACAATTTTTAGGGACCACTACAGGTCTGAAGTCACTTTGCGAGGCTTACATAATAGAAACTGCCCAAAAATGACCCCATTCTATAAACTACACCCCTCAAGGTATTCAAAACTGATTTTACAAACTTTGTTAACCCTTTAGGTGTTGCACAAGAGTTATTGGCAAATGGGGATGAAATTTGAGAATTTCATTTTTTTGCCTAATTTTCCATTTTAACCAATTTTTTCCACTAACAAAGCAAGGGTTAACAGCCAAACAAGACTATGGGCCAGATTTATCATGACTCTGACAGCTCACTCCACTTTCACATATGGCTAAAGTCAGTTTTAGCCAAGTCAGATTTATGATCGGCCCTTTAAAGCTGTAATAAATGTGGTTTGCCGGTAGCAGTTTATCCATCAGTAAGCAGCTTTACAAAAGTCGCACATCTTTACGAAAAAGTCGCACGTTTTTATGAAAAAGTCGCACGTTTTTATGAAAAAGTCGCTTGTTCTATTAAAAAGTCTCATAGGATAAGCATGGTCGTGAAATTGCGACTTTTTTCCGACTTTTTTCCGACTTTTTAAATAGTCCCAATAGTAAATCCGTCTAGAGATTCATTTACATAAGAAAATACGCCCACTTTCAGAAAACTGGCTAGCATAGTGCAGAGCAGAAAAAAGTCGCAAATTTGTGCTCAGTTTTAGCATTTGGGACTTTTTCACTCCATTATTCTGACCTGAGCTAATGATAAATCTGGCCCTTTATCTTTATTGCCCTGACTCTGCCGTTTACAGAAACACCCCATATGTGGCCGTAAACTACTGTACGGGCACACAGTAGGGCGTACAGGGAAATGTGCGCCGTATGGTTTTTGGAAGCCAGATTTTGCTGGACTGGTTTTTTGACACCATGTCCCATTTGAAACCCCCCCTGATGCACCCCTAGAGTAGAAACTCCAAAAAAGTGACCCCATCTAAGAAACTACACCCCTCAAGGTATTCAAAACTGATTTTACAAACTTTGTTAACCCTTTAGGTGTTGCACAAGATTTAATGGAAAATAGAGATACAATTTCAAAATTTCACTTTTTTGGCAGATTTTCCATTTTAATATTTTTTTCCAGTTACAAAGCAAGGGTTAACAGCCAAACAAAACTCATTATTTATGGCCCTAATTCTGTAGTTTACAGAAACACCCCATATGTGGTCGTAAACTGCTGTACGGGCACATGGCAGGGCGCAGAAGGAAAGGAATGCCATACGGTTTTTGGAAGGCAGATTTTGCTGGACTGTTTTTTTTTTACAACAAAAATTATTGGTGTTCAGCATCTCACCCAGCATGGGTATATGTAAAATGACACCCCAAAACACATTGCCCAACTTCTCCTGAGTACGGCGATACCACATGTGTGACACTTTTTTGCAGCCTAGGTGGGCAAAGGGGCCCACATTCCAAAGAGCACCTTTAGGATTTCACAGGGCATTTTTTACACATTTTGATTTCAAACTACTTCTCACGCATTAGGGCCCCTAAAATGCCAGGGCAGTATAACTACCCCACAAGTGACCCCATTTTGGAAAGAAGACACCCCAAGGTATTTCGTGAGGGGCATAGCGAGTTCCTCGAATTTTTTCTTTTTGTCACAAGTTAGCAGAAAATGATGATTTTTTTTATTTATTTTTTCCTTACAAAGTCTCATATTCCACTAACTGTGACAAAAATATTTCAATTACTTACCGGTAATTGGTTTTTTCTCTAGCCCCCACAGCGGCACGACAGCAGGAGGATACCCCGCCTCCCCAGGGACAGGAAACAACGTGGAGATCTTTAAATACTCCCCTCCCCTTACCTGCTCCAGTAAATAACCGAGAAACTCTGGAATGGATGCAACAAAATTAATCTTTATGTGTTATTGAAAATTAGACAAGGATACTCTCCAAAAAAAGACAAAAAAAACTTTTCCCCTCTTTTTTTTATTTTTTATAAAAGTTAGAATAATTACTGGGAGGGAAATTCCCCGTGCCGCTGTGGGGGCTAGAGGAAAAACCAATTACCCGTAAGTAATTGAAATTATTTCCAAACGCCCCCCCCCCCCCCCCCCAGCGGCACGACAGGAGGAATAACAGAGGAATCCCATATCAGGGGGGGGCAACAGCAGATAATACTCTGCGAGCAAATGATAACTCCCTGTTCTTCAACACGTCTAACTGATAATGTCTAAAGAAAGTAGAAGGTGACGACCAGATGGCTGCCTGGCAAATTTGTTCTAACGGAACCTCAGCTGATTCAGCCCAAGAGGCTGCTACAGATCGGGTTGAATGGGCCTTCAAGCCTGCCGGAGGAGGAACCTCCCTTAAGTCATAACAAGTCAAGATTGTCGATCTGATCCATCGACTAACAGATGCTTTGCTTGCTGCGTTTCCCTTATTTGGACCTGCAAATTGAATAAACAGTCTGTCCGTTTTCCTGAGATCTTCTGTAGACTTTAGGTAGGCAAGAACTGCTCTTCTTACATCCAGGTTAGGGAACCGTCTTTGCTCCTGACTGCCTGATGGGGATCCAAAGGAAGGGAGGGACACTTCCTGTAGACAGTGGAACTTAGAGACCACCTTAGGTAAAAAAGAGGGAGAATGTCTCAGTACTATCCTATCATCCTTGATGGACAGGTACGGGGGCCTGCACGAGAAGGACTGGATTTCCCCCACCCTCCTAGCCGAGGTGATAGCTACTAAGAAAACTGTTTTAAAGGTAAGTAATTTTAGAGATATTTCAGATAAGGGTTCAAAAGTACTGTCTGATAAGGCAGCTAAGACTAAATTCAAGTCCCAAGGGGGGACCGTGGACCTCACTATTGGTTGTTTTCTCCGAGCTCCTCTCACAAATCTCTTAACAAGGTCTACCTCTGCTAATTTTATATCAAGTAAGGCACTCAAAGCTGATATGTGGACCTTTATAGTGCTGACCCTTAGCCCCTTCTGTAGACCTGATTGGAGGAACTCTAGGACCTTAGTGATTACAAGAGGACCTCTGGTATCACCCCCTGTAAATTTTCTGAAAGACTGCCAGATTCTGTCATAAATCTTAGATGTCACCTTCTTGCGACTATAAAGAAATGTGGAAATTACCGCGTCCGAGAGGCCCTTTCCTTTTAATATCTCCCGCTCAGTCTCCATGCTGCCAACTGAAGTTGTGTTGTCCTGGGATGCCATACTGGGCCTTGATGAAGGAGATCCGGGATGTTTGGTAGTAGCCACACGTCTCCTGCTGACATCCTCACTAGAAGAGGGAACCACGATCTCTTGGGCCAGTAAGGTGCAATCAGGATCAGCCTGTGGTTCTCCTGTAGTACCTTTTGCAGCACTTTGGGGATTAAGGCAAAGGGAGGGAAGGCATACAAGTTTACTTTTGGCCACGGGTGGGAGAGAGAGTCCACTATGAGTGGGTGATCTGTATAAGCTAGAGAGCCGAACTTCTCTATTTGTCTGTTTTGACGCGTGGCGAACAGATCTATTTCTGGAAGGAACCATCTTTGCGCTATCTGATGGAATATCCTTGGGTTTAAGGACCATTCCCCTTCCTTTGAGACATCTTTGCTGAGAAAACTGTGGTAGCCTGCGACTGTGTTGTCTTCTCCCCTTATGTGAACTGCCGATTTTGACAGTATGCTCCTTTCTGCCCACTGGAAAATTTCTCTTGTGACCCTCACTAAGGATGGGCTTCTTGTGCCTCCCTGCCTGTTTAGATAGACCACAGCTGTGGTGTTGTCTGAGAGTATTCTCACTTCTTTCCCGCAGATTTCTGAGTGAAGGGTCTTCAAGGCTTCCCAGACTGCACTTAACTCCTTCAGGTTGGAAGAGGCTAGGTTTAGATTTCCTTGCCAGCCCCCCTGTACTACGGACCTGTCTGTAAAGGCTCCCCAGCCGTTCTTGCTGGCATCTGTAGTAATAGTGACTACATTTGTTTGTTGCCACGGAACGCCTGCATTTAGATTCTGGTTGATCAACCACCAATTTACAGAATCTCTTACATATTGAGGGACTCTTACCCTCAGCTCTAGTGAAGCTATGCTCTTGTCCCACTTTCTGAGCATGAAAGACTGAAGGGTTCGTGAGTGAGCCTGAGCCCACTTTACTGCTGGGATAGTTGAGGACATCAGACCCAAGATCTTCATTATTGACCTGATTATCACTCTTGATTTGCTGCGGAATAGAGTAAATTCCTGCTTGATAGTCTGAATTTTTTCCTGTGGGAGGAAGGTCCTCATGAGACCTGTGTCCAGCAGCATTCCTAAAAAGATCTTTCTTTTTTCGGGCCGGAGGTCTGACTTTTCTATATTTATTAGCCACCCCAGATTTGTTAGGCTTTGTTTCACTAATTCTATTTGTTCTAATAGAAGACTCTCTGATGCTGCCGCTATTAGGAAGTCTAAGTAAGGCATAACCAATATGCCTTTTAGATGAAGGTCTGCTATCACCTCTGCCATCACTTTGGAGAAGACTCTTGGTGCTGACGTAATGCCGAAAGGAAGGACTTGGAATTGATAATGGAGAACCACCGAATTTTGTTGTACTGCAAACCTGAGGAATTTCTGATGTTCTCTGCAGATTGGAATATGGTAGTACGCGTCGGTGAGGTCTAGGGTTGCCATAAAGATGTTTCTCTGTAATAGACTTATAGTGGATTTTATTCTCTCCATCTTGAATCGTTTGTAAAGTAGATGTTGGTTCAGTCCCTTTAAGTTTATAATGTGTCTGTATGAGCCGTTTGGTTTTTTGACTAGAAATATAGGAGAATAATAACCTGTTCCCTGTTCTGCTGGGGGAACTGACACTAAAGCTTCCTTTTGTAAAAGGATCTTTATCTGATCTAAAATTAACGCTTGGACTGGATCGTTTTTTTTGGTGATGTGGAACACCTCCTGGGGAAGAGAGGAAAATTCCAACTTTAGGCCTGATGAGACTACATCCAACACCCAAGGGGAGTTGGAGATATTCTCCAAGGCTGGGAGGAAGTATTTCAGCCTTCCTCCAACCCTGCATCTGGCGTCATTGTTTTGATGACTTTTGGGAGGAGTTTGAGGGGTTGAATAAAAAACCTCGACCTCTTCCTCTTCCCGAACGCCACCGGGCAGAAAAATCTTTTCTTTTCTGGTCTTGTCTGCCCCTAGATGTAGGAAAAAATCGTCTTTGACGAAAATTCCTTTGTTCAGAGGGAAAACCCTTCTTTTTGTCTGTGGCCTTTTCTAGGATGTCGTCCAGGACCGACCCGAACACCCTATCACCTTCGCAGGGGATGCCGCAGAGCTTGTTCTTAGATCCCGCTTCACCTGACCAGGACCTAAGCCACACTGCCCTTCTGGTGGAGTTTGAGAGGGCCGCAGATCAGGCTGCTAGCTTTATAGAGTCGACCGAAGCGTCGGCCCAAAATTTTGCCGCCTGTTTAAGAACTGGCAGAGATGCTAAAATATCCTCTCTAGTGGTTCCTGTTACTAGGTGTTCCTCTAGTTGGTTTAACCAGATAGACATGGACCTGGCTGTATAGGTTGAGGCTACGCTAGGTCTAGGGATGGACATGGAAGCCTCCCATGACTTTTTTAGTAGGGCCTCGCTTCTCTTATCCATCGGGTCCTTTAGGAGACCCAAATCCTCAAAGGGTAAAGCCGATTTTTTTGTAATTTTTGCTACGGGGGCATCCACTCTAGGACATTTGTCCCAAAAGGACGTATCTTCCTCTAAAAAGGGATATTTTCTTTTTTAGGACCCTAGATACGCTCGGTCTCTTTTCCAGATCGGTCCGTTCCTTATTAATTAATTTTATAATATTAGAGTGGAGGGGAAACACCCTCTTCCTCTTTTCTTCTAAGCCTTTAAACGTTAAATCCTGTATAGGATTGTTTAGACTCCTCTAGGTTTAGGGTTGCTCTAATGCACTTCAATAATGCTTCGGAGTCCTCAATGGAACAGAGAGGCTTCCCGGATTCGTCTTCAGAGGAAAGAGGTTCAGACTCCGAGGGGAGCTCCCCTTCATCAAAATCCTCTTCCTGATATTCCGACTCTAAAGTAGCGGACATCTCGGTCATGGAAGGCTTCTGGGACGTGGTAGCTAGTCTTTGATCCACAGCGCTGCTTACTTCCTCTTTAATAATATTTCTAATATTGTCCAATAAGGAGGGGGACTCTTCCGAGACAATTTTTTCCAAACATTTTGAACAAAGGGGTTTCTTATAACCTGACGGTAAGGCTTTTTTACAAATGGAGCATTTTTTGACTCGCTGAGACTCTGTGGACTTCTGAGCTTCCCTGACCTATAGATATAAGTCAGAAAACTTGTTTAAATAAAAAGGGGCTGTCTAGTCTGTTAAAAAAAGGGAGAGGTACAGTCCCTTATCCAGTGTAAAAAAAGGTAAGAATTATAACCCCTCAGTGATCACAGGCTACCATAGGCATCTTTCATTCCCCCCCAGAGGAGGGTAGCTTACCGGGCTGACGGTCTTGGATGGATCCGTGGGTCTGCGCATTGCGTCCTCTCCTGATGCCGACATGTTGCAGGCTGATTCTCAGGACGCCGCAGATTTTTCAAATTTTTAGGGGAAATGATGTCTCTTTCCAGCGCCTGTGAGCTTGCGCTCACGTGACCCGCGATCCCGCGGCTTCCTCTCGCGATACTCAGCCAGGAAGCGCTGCCCGGGGCTGCCTCAACCGGAGGGCTTGTGCCTGGGAGACAGGGAGAACCGCACCGCAGTCCCGCGATCCTGCTCCCCCTATTCGACCTGCCGGCGATCTTTCTGATGGGAATAGAACGAACTCCCACCAGTGAACTCCACGTTAGCTCCCAGAGGGACAGGAAACAACTGGAGCAGGTAAGGGGAGGGGAGTATTTAAAGATCTCCACGTTGTTTCCTGTCCCTGGGGAGGCGGGGTATCCTCCTGCTGTCGTGCCGCTGGGGGGGCGTTTGGAAAATAAAAAATTCTAGGAACTCACCATTCCCCTCACGGAATACCTTGGGGTGTCTTCTTTCCAAAATGGGGTCACTTGTGGGGTAGTTATACTTCCCTGGCAAAATTTTTTATTTTTTGTCACAAGTTAGCCGAAAATGATGATTTAAAAAAAAAAAAATTTTCCTTACAAAGTCTCATATTCCACTAACTGTGACAAAAAAATAAAAATTTGAGGAACTCACCATGCCCCTCACGAAATACCTTGGGGTGTCTTCTTTCCAAAATGGGGTCAGTTGTGGGGTAATTATACTGCCCTGGCATTTTAGGGGCCCTAATTCGTGAGAAGTAGTTTGAAATCAAAATGTGTAAAAAATGCCCTGTGAAATCCTAAAGGTGCTCTTTGGAATGTGGGCCCCATTGCCCACCTAGGCTGCAAAAAAGTGTCACACATCTGGTATCGCCGTACTCAGGAGAAGTTGGGCAATGTGTTTTGGGGTGTCTTTTTACATATACCCATGCTGGGTGAGAGAAATATCTCGGCAAAAGACAACTTTTCCCTATACAAAGTTGCCATTTGACCAAGATATTTATCTCACCCAGCATGGGTATATGTAAAATGACACCCCAAAACACATTCCCCAACTTCTCCTGAGTACGGCGATACCACATGTGTGACACTTTTTTGCAGCCTAGGTGGGCAAAGGGGCCCACATTCTAAAGAGCACCTTTAGGATTTTACAGGGCATTTTTTACACATTTGTATTCCAGACTTCTTCTCACGCATTAGGGCCCCTAAAATGCCAGGGCAGTATAACTACCCTACAAGTGACCCCATTTTGGAAAGAAGACACCCCAAGGTATTTCGTGATTGACATAGTGACTTCATGGAATTTTTTACTTTTTTGTCACAAGTTAGTGGAATATGAGACTTTGTAAGGAAAAAAAAAAAAAAAATAATCATAATTTTCCGCTAACTTGTGACAAAAAATAAAAAGTTATATGAACTCACTATGCACATCAGCGAATACCTTAGGGTGTCTACTTTCCGAAATGGGGTCATTTGTGGGGTTTCTCTACTGTCTGGGCATTGTAGAACCTCAGGAAACATGACAGGTGCTCAGAAAGTCAGAGCTGCTTCAAAAAGTGGAAATTCACATTTTTGTCCCATAGTTTGTAAACGCTATAACTTTTACCCAAACATTTTTTTTAATCAAAGACATTTAGAACAATAAATTTAGAGAAAAATTTATATAAATTTCGGTAAATTTCAATTAATAACACAAAAAGTAAAAATGTCAGCAGCAATGAAATACCACCAAATGAAAGCTCTATTAGTGAGAAGAAAATGAGGTAAAATTCATTTGGGTGGTAAGTTGCATGACCGAGCAATAAACGGTGAAAGTAGTGTAGTGCAGAATTGTAAAAAGTGGTCTGGTCATTAAGGGTGTTTAAGCTAGGGTGATGTGGTTAAAAAAAAAAAATGCTGCACTGCTGTCAAACACACACATTAGTCCTGAAGAGGACTGTTTTGTCTTTCAAGAGCTTTTGGGAGTTCAATTGTTGTAATTTCAGCAAACTGCTATATGTCCCTGCCTACTGTCGGCTCTCCCTGACGCTGAATGATCTGAGCGTGGGACATTGGCTCCTATATAAACTATTACCACGTGTTCCGGCCAGCCAACCAGTGTAAGGCTTATAGCTAACATAGCTATGGCATTACACTGGAGGGAATTACTTACCTGAACGCTGATTGGATGCTTCAGGAGGCGCCAAACGTGTGAGGTGGAGATTTGAGCAATGTGACGAGCACACGTGGTATTCGGCCGAGTACCGCCACGAGCTGAGCATGCTCGAGCCAAACCGGTACACCGCCGAGCATGCTCGCTCATCACTAGTAATATTATAACTGCCTATATTTAACAATATATTTTTGAAAATTGTGCCTACTTGTGTCTTGGCCACCATGTAGCGACTATGAGGGCTATACTTCAGCAAGTGAATGGGATGGAGCACTGCTGCTATGAAGGAGATGGCACACAGGTAAACTTTGACGAGGAAACAATACTCACACAAGTGCCATGACCCCTTTAAACAGCTGATTGGCAGAGGTTCCAGGAGTCAGACCCCACTGATATGATATTGATGCCCTATCCTGAGATTCCACCACACAATCACTTTAAAGTACAATATTTCTCTTCAAATCATAGCAAAAAATTGCAAAGCATCACATAACATAAGAAATATGTCAATACACATAATATCTAACAAAACACCTCTTTTGCCACTAGTAGTGTAGTGGGACACTACATACTCAGTTCATGCCATTAACTCTGGATCAAGACCATTTTTTGGAATTCTATATTGTTTAATTTAACTTCCGATCAATAATTTATTTAACTTAGGCCTCATGCACACGACAGTTTTTTTTCACGGTCCGCAAAAACGGGGTCCGTGATCCGTGACCGTTTTTTCGTCCGTGGGTCTTCCTTGATTTTTGGAGGATCCACGGACATGAAAAAAAAGTCGTTTTGGTGTCCGCCTGGCCGTGCGGAGCCAAACGGATCCGTCCTGAATTACAATGCAAGTCAATGGGGACGGATCCGTTTGATGTTGACACAATATGGTGCCATTTCAAACGGATCCGTCCCCATTGACTTTCAATGTAAAGTCTGGAGTTCTTTTATACCATCGGATTGGAGTTTTCTCCAATCCGATGGTATATTTTAACTTGAAGCGTCCCCATCACCATGGGAACGCCTCTATGTTAGAATATACTGTCGGATATGAGCTACTTCGTGAACCTCAGATCCGACAGTATATTCTAACACAGAGGCGTTCCCATGGTGATGGGGACGCTTCTAGTTAGAATACACTACAAACTTTGTACAAGACTGCCCCCTGCTGCCTGGCAGCACCCGATCTCTTACAGGGGGATATGATAGCACAATTAACCCCTTCAGGTGCGGCACCTAAAGGGGTTAATTGTACTATCATATTCCCCTGTAAGAGATCAGGGCTGCCAGGCAGCAGGGGGCAGCCCCCCCCTCCCCAGTTTGAATATCGTTGGTGGCACAGTGTGCGCCCACCATCACCCCCCCTCCCTCCCTCTATTGTAAAAAATCGTTGGTGGCACAGTGTGCCCCCACCATCGCCCCCCCCTCCCTCCCTCTATTGTATTAAATCGTTGGTGGCACAGTGTGCCAACCACCATCGGCCCCCCTCCCTCCCTCTATTGTATTAAATCGTTGGTGGCACAGTGTGCCCCCACCATCGCACCCCCCCTCCCTCCCTCTATTGTATTAAATCGTTGGTGGCACAGTGTGCCAACCACCATCGGCCCCCCCCTCCCTCTATAGCAGTAACATTGGTGGCAGTGCGCGGTCTCCCATTCCCCCCCCCCCAACAGTAGAAGATTCATACTTACCTGCTTGCTGCTGCGATGTCTGTGACCGGCCGGGAGCTCCTCCTACTGGTAAGTGAAAGGTCTGTGCGGCGCATTGCTAAAGAACTGTCACTTACCAGTAGGAGGAGCTCCCGGCCGTTCACAGACATCGCAGCAGCAAGCAGGTAAGTATGAATCTTCTACTGTTGTACTATTGCTAAGTAACCATGGCAACCAGGGCTGCAGTAGCTTCCTGGTTGCCATGGTTACCGATCGGAGCCCCAGCGATTAAACTGGGACTCCGATCGGAACTCCGCTGCCACCAATGATGGGGGGGGGGGAATGGGAGACCGCACACTGCCACCAATGTTACTGCTATAGAGGGAGGGGGGGGGCGATGGTGGGCGCACACTGTGCCACCAACGATTTAATACAATAGAGGGAGGGAGGGGGGGGCGATGGTGGGGGCACACTGTGCCACCAACGATTTATTACAATAGAGGGAGGGAGGGGGGGGCGATGGTGGGGGCACACTGTGCCACCAACGATTTATTACAATAGAGGGAGGGAGGGGGGGGCGATGGTGGGCGCACACTGTGCCACCAATGATATTCAAACTGGGGAGGGGGGGGGGGTCTGCCCCCTGCTGCCTGGCAGCCCTGATCTCTTACAGGGGAATATGATAGTACAATTAACCCCTTTAGGTGCCGCACCTGAAGGGGTTAATTGTGCTATCATATCCCCCTGTAAGAGATCGGGTGCTGCCAGGCAGCAGGGGGCAGTCTTGTACAAAGTTTGCAGTGTATTCTAACTAGAAGCGTCCCCATCACCATGGGAACGCTTCTGTGTTAGAATATACTGTCGGAAATGAGTTTTCACGAAGTGAAAACTTAGATCAGAAAAAGCTTTTATGCAGACGGATCTTCGGATCCGTCTGTATGAAAGCAACCTACGGCCACGGATCACGGACACGGATGCCAATCTTGTGTGCATCCGTGTTCTTTCACGGACCCATTGACTTGAATGGGTCCGTGAACCGTTGTCCGTCAAAAAAATAGGACAGGTCATATTTTTTTGACGGACAGGATACACGGATCACGGCCTCGGCTGCAAAACGGTGCATTTTCCGATTTTTCCACGGACCCATTGAAAGTCAATGGGTCCGCGAAAAAAAACGGAAAACGGCACAACGGCCACGGATGCACACAACGGTCGTGTGCATGAGGCCTTACTTGTATAGCACTGATAACTCATTAGCATAGCACTATAACGTAATAGCATCACACTATCCCCAGTGGGGCTCACAATCTAACTTCCCTATCATTATGTCTTTGGAGTGTGGGAGGAAATCAAAGTACCCAGAGGAGAATATACGAACTCAATGCAGATGTTGTCCTTGGTCAGATTAGGACCGCGATAAATGCAGATGCGTGACCGTGCCATCTGTTTAACACCGTAGGTTAAAGTTTTCCCAACCTGTTCATCCATGGGGTGGGGCCACCCTGGGTAAAAAAGTAAGCAAAACATTTTCAGGTACTTGTACAAAATATTTTATTTTTTGAAAAGACCAAAAAGGTCAAAGACAAGTTATGTACAATACCTGTAAATCACTGTTAGGTATTAGCGCCTAAATTTTACTTCAAAATGGTAAAAAGGGGCTTACCTTTGCATTGAGATACCTAGTACGGACCAAGGTTTATCTTGCACATACAGTTTATTTGCAGGGTTGTTTTGTAGACCAGACCCTTGTGTTCACAACTAGACCTTTCCCCAGGCATTTGAACACCATTTTGTGCATGCTTTCCTCATGGCAGAAAGTGTTTAGTTTGGCAGTGTGGTGATGATGGGTAGAAATACACTGTGTAGTATCTCCCATCCAACCTCAGACCAGAATAGAGTCCCTCTTCAGTCTGGTATGGGGTCTGATAGGAGGATATTATAATGGCCACCAGTGTCAAGCAGGAACTCTGTTGTCCAAAGCCTAGCAGTCATAAGTGCCATAGACATCAACGTCTCTGTTCCATAATGGTGGCTATTATAATATATAGAGAGGAGTGACGTTTTGAAAAATCCAATTCTACCCAAGCCACTCTGCCTAATAATATTCTTCTCACTTGGAGGCCCAATCTCGGTGTGAAGGCTTGAAAGTTAACCCAGTTCCTGACCGCCAACAGTAAATTTACATCAGCAGCCGGGTATTAAAAAATGGCACCCACTGGGGATCCATAACCGTTGGGTATCTGCTGTTTTAGCCAGATGCTATGGTCATGAGGGAGTACTGAAGCTCCCCCAGCGGGGTTTGGGGAAGCCAGTTCATGTATGCAACAGCTCCTGTACTCCTGTGTGATGCTACCAGAGATGGTACACAGCATTGAGGCTGGAAAACCTTCCTCAAAGCAATACAATTTAGGGATTCACAACAGGGATGACCATAGTCCCTCCATAAGGCCCGGAATCCCTCCATACTATAAACTTAGTGGTATATTGTTTTTAAAATTAGTAGGGTTAATCCACCGAGTATAGTGGATGGATCAAACATGGCAGCTGGACTTTTGCAGCAACACTGTCCCTAACGCATGAGCACTTGCCACGTCTCTCCCTATGCTCAGCTCACAGGACAATGGTGGAGACCGCGCGGGATGAGACTTGTATAGGGTAGTGACATCACAGGGGATGATCTAGTATTCCCGTACTTCTTACCTTCACTTTATAACATGTGCAGCCGCCATTTTGGGAAAAATTTATTATTTTTTTTACCGCAAAGTGCAAGGAAATTCGGATTTGTGTTGAATCAAAGTTTTCCTAAACTTGTGGTGCTGTAACATTAGTGCAGGCATCAACTCAAAAGAGGCCACTGTGACTTTGTGAGTGGACCCATGAATTTTGATCAAAACATATATGAAGAACCTTATATTCATATTTATAACTTATGCTTAGCATCAATTTAGGACTTGCGGATATGTGATTCATGTAGTTTTCTCTTCAAGTTGCCTTTTCTTTCTTGGGACTGCCACACAAGGAAGATGGCCTATGAGATTGTGGGGGAAAAATTGGTTTTTCCTTGCTGTTTTGAGTGAATTCATGGGTGGAATGAAAATGTTCCAAAATTTTTGGTTCCCTGCTCCAACATATAATACTGGCCAACAATATGGAGCATGGTCAGATCACAGATCAGATAAAAAAAAAAAAAAAGAAAGATATTCTTACCTTCCGTGGTTTCACCTGCCATTTCTCCTCTTCATAGTTGCACCCTGCAGCACTTTGCTCTGCCCTTCCCTACCACACATTACTAGATGAATGTCCTGATGTTTGTCAGTGTCAGGATGTTACAAACCGAATTCCAAAAAAGTTGGGACACTATACAAATCGTGAATAAAAACTGAATGCAATGATGTGGAGGTGCCAACTTCTAATATTTTATTCAGAATAGAACATAAATCACGGAACAAAAGTTTAAACTGAGAAAATGTACCATTTTAAGGGAAAAATATGTTGAATCAGAATTTCATGGTGTCAACAAATCCCCAAAAAGTTGGGACAAGGCCATTTTCACCACTGTGTGGCATCTCCCCTGCTTCTTACAACACTCAACAGACGTCTGGGGACCGAGGAGACCAGTTTCTCAAGTTTAGAAATAGGAATGCTCTCCCATTCTTGTCTAATACAGGCCTCTAACTGTTCAATCGTCTTGGGCCTTCTTTGTTGCACCTTCCTCTTTATGATGCGCCAAATGTTCTCTATAGGTGAAAGATCTGGACCGCAGACTGGCCATTTCAGTACCCGGATCCTTCTCCTACGCAGCCATGATGTTGTGATTGATGCAGAATGTGGTCTGGCATTATCTTGTTGAAAAATGCAGGGTCTTCCCTGAAAGAGATGACGTCTGGATGGGAGCATATGTTGTTCTAGAACCTGAATATATTTTTCTGCATTAATGGTGCCTTTCCAGACATGCAAGCTGCCCATGCCACACTCACTCATGCAACCCCATACCATCAGAGATGCAGGCTTCTGAACTGAGCGTTGATAACAACTTGGGTTGTCCTTGTCCTCTTTGGTCCGGATGACATGGCGTCCCAGATTTCCAAAAAGAACTTTGAATCGTGACTCGTCTGACCACAGAACAGTCTTCCATTTTGCCACACTCCATTTTAAATGATCCCTGGCCCAGTGAAAACGCCTGAGCTTGTGGATCTTGCTTAGAAATGGCTTCTTCTTTGCACTGTAGAGTTTCAGCTGGCAACGGCGGATGGCACGGTGGATTGTGTTCACTGACAATGGTTTCTGTAAGTATTCCTGAGCCCATTCTGTGATTTCCCTTACAGTAGCATTCCTGTTTGTGGTGTAGTGTCGTTTAAGGGCCCGGAGATCACGGGCATCCAGTATGGTTTTACCGCCTTGACCCTTACGCACAGAGATTGTTCCAGATTCTCTGACTCTTCGGATGATGTTATGCACAGTTGATGATGATAGATACAAAGTATTTGCAATTTTTCGCTGGGTAACACCTTTCTGATATTGCTCCACTATCTTTCTGCGCAACATTGTGGGAATTGGTGATCCTCTACCCATCTTGGCTTCTGAGAGACACTGCCACTCTGATAAGCTCTTTTTATACCCAATCATGTTGCCAATTGACCTAATTAGTGTAAATTGGTCTTCCAGCTCTTCGTTATGCTCAAATTTACTTTTTCCAGCCTCTTATTGCTACTTGTCCCAACTTTCTGGGGATTTGTTGACACCGTGAAAATTTGAATCAACGTATTTTTCCTTTAAAATGATACATTTACTCAGATTAAACGTTTGATCTGTCATCTACGTTCTATTACAAATAAAATATTGACATTTGCCATCTCCACATCATTGCATTCAGTTTTTATTCACAATTTGTTTAAAGTCCCAACTTTTTTGGAATCCGGTTTGTATATGATGCCCTGCTCATTGCCTACAATATAACAATGTACCAATTTCAGGAAGTTGAATAAGCCTACCATAGGAATTCACTTTTCTTACCGGAATATCATAGCACACCTGGCAAGTTCTGATGGCACCCTGGTTGGGAATAGCTAATTTAGGGGACGATGCAGAGTTCTTATAATATCATGCAAGCAGCATTTAGAATGAATATGCTGCTTGCATACACAATAACCATGATTGTGAAATGTGATGCACAAGTGGAGAAGGTTTTTTTCCGTCCAGTCACTGATGGAATATGAAACACTGTCCACAGAATGCAGGTATAGGTGACAGTGACAAAGATTAAAGATCCTATAATTACTAATGCAACAAGACCAAAGTCAATAATTTGAAGTAAAGTTGTATCTGCACAAACCAGTTGAATCAATGGGACAGAATCATAGAAAAAGTGGTTAATTACATTTGGCCCACAATAAGGCAACTGAGCTTTGAAGATCGATGGTATGCTAACTGATAGGAATCCACCTAACCAAGATAGAACAACTAAAAAAATACGTCTGCTCCTCCTCATAATCAAGGTGTATTGGAAAGGAATGCAAACAGCGACATATCGGTCATAAGACATCATAGCAATTAGTATCAAATCTGCTGTCCCCAAAACAAAAAAACAATAGCATTGTGCCATACAGCCAGCATATGAGATACTTTTTGTTGTAGATAATAAATGAGTAAGAACTGTTGGTGTTATGATGCATGATAGGGAAAGTTCCATATAGGCATAGTTGGCCAGGAAAAAATACATAGCTGTGTGAAGTTGACGGCTTTCACAAACTAGAAAGATTACGAGGCAATTCCCAAATACAGTGACAAGAAATATAATAAGTAGAATGCAAAATAGCAGTATCTTAAAGGCCAATTTATCTGGAAATCCCACTAAAATAAACTCAGACACCTTAGTATGGTTACTTGTTGTGGCGAAACCAACCTCGCCACAGTGTTTTGGAGGGGGCTGTTTGCTAGCCTCCTGCCCCAGGATTATGGTCCCTTAAGTTATTGGGTCTTAAGGCACTTGGGACTGAGCCCTCTGTCCCTGGATTGCATCATTTGCCTTACTTGCTTGGATGGAGCACATGGTGAGAACAATAGATAGCGGCCATTTTAACTCACAGACACTGTTCTGACTTTTCAACACGGTGCTATCTTGCCTGTATTTGGTACACAGAGACATCATTCAGTAGTTTGAAACTACCAAACAGGGGACACATTTATTAGTGACTATTTTCTGTATAACTTGTATATTTTCAGTGTAACTGGCATAAAACTGTATCTTCCAAACTACTGAACGGATGTGGGTGAATTTTGGACATGTGGTTCACCCAGATCCCCCGGTTCCGAGGATATATTGGTTATGGGGTTATTGCATGTTTTGGGGTTCCTGTGATATGTTTTATAAAACTGTATTTCTCTGCCTTTGATGATTATATTCGTCATTGTGTTCAATAATCATCATCGGCAGAGGGGAGGATTTTGTGTGGGTGTGTTTCTATTGTCCCATTGTGTGTTTAAATGGTGATGTCTGTCTTGTTGTCTCCACATGTGTATTGGCGATCTCCCTTTTGTCCTGAGAGATAATTGGATTGTCTTCGGTCGTCTTCGGGACAGAGGGGAGGAAACCATGATGCATTGTGGGGATGTGTTGTATCTGCAACAAACTGTAATAAAAACCAGGCTGGGTGTGCCAGCACATCAGATCACTGCTGACCCTCAAGACGGAGCCTTGTCTCGTTATTGGGGGGATTCCCTGTATGCTGTTGGAGACTGATTGCCAGGAGTGTAAGCCGAGTGTACGCTTTTCCTGTTCGTCTGCTGACAGCTATTTGCGAGGTTCCAGTTTGGAGTGCTAATATCGCCTAAACCGATTTTAACCCCTTGTCTGCTGAAACGGTGCCGTTACACTTGTCATATTTAAAAGATGCATGTTTTCACAATGCCAAGCTGGATGCTACTGGACAGCACAAAATGACAAACCCAACAATACTCAACTATTGCAGACACTCACCCTTACTACTTTGGTAGAACTGACCAGATTTAGCCATCAGCCTATTCTACTGGCTTACAGTCGGGCTTGTCCAAACAAATATTTAAAGCATGATCTTTTTTTAACAATATATTGCCCCTTTACAGCATTATTATTATTATGAAGATATAATTGCTTCAATTGCCTCAATTACATAGGAGCTACTACCACCCAATTTCCTGTAGTGCTACCCCAAAAGTCTCAGCAGACAGAAATGATTTTGAAACCATTTAAAGTGTAATTCCAAAATATAAAGGCTTTAATACACAACAGTAGAAAAACATATACAATTAGAGCTGTGTACTCTTTGCTTTCATCGTTCCATGTGTTTTTATTGCTGCTAACTAGATGAGATGCAATAGTCGGCGATGCATTTTTATTACTTTAGGATGATCTGCCAGAACTTTTGGTTACAGTTATGTCTTCAGACACATTAAAATCCAACTTGCCAAACAGCAGGCGCCAGAGGCAGTAGTGCTATCCTCATACACATTTGATAGTTCTTGGGTCCTGTTGACATCAGTATGAAATTACATCAATTATCAGAAGCTGTCACTGGGGAGCGGGACCCACCAAATAATGTGTGTTTATCTAAGTTGGTACCATAGTATAATGGAAGAGATGTACACACTTTGTAATTGTGAAAATACATTTATGGCTTTAGTATTGCTATATCTTATTGTGCCAACACAGCCTTTAAAGCTTAAAGTCTAAATCTATTCAGCTTCCTAATAAGTGGAATCAGTTTTGGTATTTTTCTTTTTTTGCTGCAAATCTTGTTTTCCTCAGAGATAGAATGTAAAGTTGCAATTTCTCATTACAAACAGGAAAGCAACAAAGAAAACATCTTCAAGGTAAACAATTTTATCTTAGCTGGAAGTTTACAAAAATGAAATACATATAAAATATGCATAGATGTCAAGAACATGAGACATCAGGATTTTCCAGTAAAAGACTGGATTATTAGACTGATAATTTATGTACTTTATAGACACGGCTCTGTGAATTCTAATTCCTTCAGGTGCCGTGGTTAAGTCTCTGATGCGAAATTAATAATGGTTTACAAAAATAAATTTTGGTATTTAAGTTTGGTTCATAAAATAAACAGTAAACAGAATTTCATTTCACAAAACATTTAACCATACTATGTTAGCTATACTGTATGTACAGATTACAGAAAATCAGATTATTGTCTAATATATCACTTAGATTTATTTCATAACTACAGTCAGCACATGGACCAAAGGGTAAAAACTCAAGATCAATGTCATAGTATACTGAGGACATCCCCCCCCCAACTTGTTGCTCAGATGTATAGCCCTCAGTGGTACTGTTAGGCCTCTTTCACACGGGCGTCATGTTTTTTGCCCGGATAAGAGGCGGGTGCGTTGCATGATTTTTCCGCGCGAGTGCAAAACATTGTCATGCGTTTTGCACTCGCGTGAGAAAAATCGCGCATGTTTGGTACCCAGACCCGAACTTCTTCACAGAAGTTCGGGCTTGGGATTGATGTTCTGAAGATTGTATTATTTTCCCTTATAACATGGTTATAAGGGAAAATAATAGCATTCTGAATACAGAATGCTTAGTATAATAGTGCTGGAAGGGTTAAAAATAATAAAAAAAAGTTAACTCACCTTCTCCTCTTGTTAGCGTAGATCCCGGTCTGTTCTTTAGCTGTGGACTGAATGACCTGTGGTGACGTCAGATCACATGCTCCAATCACATGGTCCATCACCGTGGTGATGGAGCATGTGATCTGACGTCATCAAAGGTCCTTTAGCCCACAGCTAAAGAACAGACCGGGATCTACGCTAACAAGAGGAGAAGGTGAGTTAACTTTTTTATTATTTTTAACCCTTCCAGCACTATTATACTATGCATTCTGTATTCAGAATGCTATTATTTTCCCTTATAACCATGTTATAAGGGAAAATAATACAGTGAATAGACTGTCACCTAGAACCCATGCGTGAAAATCGCACCACATCCGCACTTGCTTGCGGATGCATGCGATTTTCACGCAACCCCATTCATTTCTATAGGGCCTGCGTTACGTGAAAAACGCACAAAGAGGAGCATGCTGCGATTTTCACGCAACGCACAAGTGATGCGTGAAAATCACCGCTCGTGTGCACAGCCCCATAGAAATGAATGGGTCAGGATTCAGTGCGGGTGCAGTGCGTTCACCGCACGCATCGCACCCGCACGGAAAACTCGCCCGTGTGAAAGGGGCCTTAGGGTTGAAAAGTCTGGACATGCTCTTTTAACTCACTCGCAATGTCTGAAAGTAGTAATTAGGAGGAAGGCTGCATTATTTGGTGGTGCCATTTTGAAATCCTTCATATTGAATTTAGATCATGTTTTGCCAATAGAAAGGGGTCATATGAGATATCAATCTTGGCTAGAATTTACTAAAAAACACATCTGAAGTTATGACCTATCTTTATCTGTTTAGGAGTTAATCAAGGTCAATGTTTCCTAGAGTGCTTTACATGATGTGTTCTATAGGTGCCTCTCAATAAATTAGAGTATCATCGAAGTTAATTTACGGTATTTCAGTAATTCAACTCAAAAAGTGAAACTCATATTCTATAGTGTGGTGATGTGACAGTATAGGTGCTGGGAGGTTTGTATATCTCACCCATATACCTCAGCTGGGTGAGAGAACTGAAATCCAGAAAGCTGCAGTCGTTTCAGCAAAGTGTAGTTTGCTGAGACAGTTTTGTCTAGATGTTGTTCTGAGCTGGATTTCATGTGGACTGGGGGATAGGCTTGGTAGTGGGATCTGCCAGTCCACACCCTTCCACTACATGTATTGTCTTTTGCCGGAGGTGATCGCAGGTGAGGTCTGCTGCTGTAATCAAGGTGGGATAAAACAACCTTCTGTGTATGACTTGGAGGAGGAAAGGCTGAGGAAGCCTGCGAGAGAGGGGAGCCAGAGAGGCTCTGTGTGGTCTCAGCTAGGAGGGCTGAGGGACCACGAGGCTTTGTAAAGCCTGAAGTTTGGGGGTGGCTGAGCGACGCAGACGGAAAGAGGGTCGCATAGTCAGAGTCGGTAGGCTGCTAGACCGTATATGGCTGAGGAAGCCGGATCTAATCCCGTGTGTGAACGGCGCTCTATAGGTGAGGTAGAGACAACACGTGTATTAGGTAGAGCCCAGACAGGCAGGTGTTTATTTTCGATGTTTATGTGTGTGATGGTGCTGAAGTGCCAAAATAAAGCACCTTTTAGACTTGAACCCCATTGTCACAGGAGAAGTCTGTGATTGTGACCCGTGAGAGAGAGTAATCCCTTAAAATAGATTCATTACTCACAGACTGATCTATTTCAAGCACCTATTTCTTTTAATATTTATGATTATGGCTTATAGCTGATGAAAACCCCAAACTCAGGGGGTAATTTATTAAGACCGGTGTTTTACACGCTGGTCTTAGTAACACCTATATCTGCCAGTGGATCTGCCGAAGTTATGAAGATGCGCAGGCCTCCACATACAGATGTGTCATTGCTAGCGCTCATTGTTTTCGCATAACATTACTACTGAAGCGCGAGTTCTCATAGTTCGCTATGAACGAAACAACCACTGTAACTGCAATGCACAATAAAGCCAGTAGATGGCAGTGTTAACCTAAACTAGGTAATTACACTACACAATACACTATGCCTAATCCTCATCTGCAACCTTACTGGCTATCCTCATCCCTACACTGTTAGTGATTCTTATAGTGATTCTTAACATCAAAGACTTATATACTACCGGCACATACTGCTCCGCAGTCTCACTCTGTCGATTTGGCTGTGTTCAAAGCAGTAGTTATGATTGCGATATTATGTCCCAGCTGTATATTCAGATTGTTACTCAGGGATGGAGGGGAGGGGGGGGGGGGGAGAGCTTGGAGATAATATCGCTATCATAACTACTGCTCTGCACGCAGCCAAATCGGCAGAGTGAGACATGGAGCCGGACACTGCCGTACAGTATGTGCCAGTAATTCCTGTATATATCATTTGGGCAGAACATGCAATGTTGATCCCGCTCCATTCTCAGTGACTGACCGGCTATCAATGGCAAGAAAATACAGAAGGCTTCATTTCAGCCTGGAAGGGGTTAAATAAATAAAAATATATTTAATAAAAATAGGTATGCACTCCTCCTTCTGGTTTTGCATATAGCGCTATAGATATATTGTACATTTATAAATTAAAAATACAGATAAAAATACACATTCAAGTAAAATAGGAATGGATATAAAAATAAAATTAGAAATAAAAATATTCCACAAACTCCATGTGTGAGATTCAGCATTTATTGTATAACACATATTAAAATTAAAAATAAGAATACAAATATATATGAACTATATACAGTAGAAGTAGATATATGTACACCAACTAGATGCCGATTAAATCAATTGATATCCTCCTGATCTTGTAAATGAATAAACAATATTAATTGGTTTGATAACTATATATTGATTTATATAGAGAAAAACAAATAATAATGAATAAAAATACATATGGAAAACTGTCAAGATAAAAATAAATAGATATCACTTAATCAATATCCATAAATATATATACAATCCCAGTGAAGATCGATGGATATGATCCTATTTAGGTACCAATAAAATGATAATAAATGCTGGCAAATGTACAGTATTTCTTATATGGCCCGGACCGACAGTACAGTATTTGCGGAAACTTTTAATGAAACTTTTTTGTATCACTCGTGTCGGCACATTAATACTCACTTTATGGACACCTAGATTACTGTTATATATCTAACCTTTCTCCGAGATTTATTAAATAAAAGCATCCAATATTTATTACCACATAATACGATCTGCCAAATTAGGCTTTGTCCTTAAGATGAAAACACACGGTTTTTTTAAGGAGTTAATTATACTGACTGGTCCATATGCTTTTCATTAGGTTAGGTAATCAGAGGACCAGCTAATTCTTCCCCTGAGACTTTCATAACATTTTCTTTTCTATTTAAATACTGCATTTATTTTCAATCAGTTCATTGTGTAGCTTTTAACCAGTAAGGTAAGAATTTCTACTGCATGTAATTCTTTAGTGCTAGCAATTTTTTTCCTTTTATATAATGTCTGCTAACATTTCTTGCTGTGTTTCCCTTTGCATATTTGCTGTAGGTAGATTATCATTAGTACAGATCATGCTGGGTATACACACAATAATATTTTCATCTATTACTTTATACTGCTCTGAACACTAAGACTTAGGGGGTGTTTATCATTTGAGGTTGTTATTGTGTCAGTTTGTGTCAGTTATTGTGGTGCAATGTGATTTACATCTATATGTGTAAAATTACACCAGAGGATTGCCTAGTGTAGGTTACAACTTTTTTGTGACTTTTGCAAAAGTCACACATGTGCGATAATCCTGGTCTAATCTCACTTTTAGTTCTTAAACATATACAACTTTGAAAAGTGGCAAGGAATACCAAGTGTCGTAAAATTTGACCAAATGTTGCAGAAAATGCTGCAATCTGCATGACGTGCAACATTTTTAAACCACTAAACTGACATATCTGATTTGATAAATGTTCTCCTTAAAGCTTTACTCTCCTGCAGACGTTACAGACAAACTCACATGAACCCCTTAATTGTTGAACAACTACAATGCAATGTCCAGTCTATAAAATACTAATATGATACTTACTGATTTTAGAGGTAATTCTGGGCTTAAATGTTTTGTGATTACATAAATTTAGATTTAAGAAACAGACTACTAATTTAGACTGTGTTCATATATGTAGCTATCATGTAATGATGATGTATTTTATTTTTATTTTTTTTTAACTAAAGCTAGATTCCAGCTTGTACAGGCCATGTACACTTTGGGGGCAGTTTTTGTTATTATTGCATTGTACTCTTTTTGAGCTAAAAAAATCTTTTTTTAATTGGTCTTTATTAAAAATGTTGAACCACTGTCTTTGTGCAGTCTTGAGTTTCTCTAGTAGCAGGATTTAAATTTTTACTTAAGTCCGTCCGTTAGACTGGCTCCTTATCTCTAATCTCTGACCTTATAAATACTCATTAAAGCCCAGTTCTAATCTTACTCATAAGAATGTGGCTTAAATAAGTGTTTATGACCTTTTAGTAATTTAGAGATAAGGTTTATTTGATGACCAGCGCAAAGTGCCAATACAAAGTACCATTCACACAGCTAGATAAACAGTTTACCCTTTGTGACAGAAAAGCTCAATATTTTTTAATAAAGATCAATTGAAAAAATGATTTTTAGACCAAAATTAGTAAAATGCAATTATAACAAATTGTCCCAGAAGGTGTAAATAGCCTTTAAAGACCTGTCATGGCATAAAAAATTGCAAAGTAAATTCATGTACTTGCAGCTGGTTGCTCCCTGAGTATAGATTTTATTTATTTCATTATTGAGATATGCCACCCCCATACAATTTGATGAACTGTATGTTAATAAGTGGTATGTGATCAGGGTGGCAGCCATATCTATTTTCTGTAGGTGATGTCTACAAAATCACTCTAAAGCTGTCCAATTGAGTGGACAGCCACAGAGTGATGCAGAAGCCCAGTGGTTTTTAAGTGGACATAAGCTTAAAGGGATTCTGTCACCTCCCCTCAGCCAAAAAACGATTTAAAAGCAGCCATGCAGCACAGCTTACCTGGATTAGGCTGTGCTGTTTTATCTTGAAATCCGTCCAGCAGTTACTTCAAAAAACGACTTTGATCAATAAGGAAATGCGTCCTGAAGGTGCCCAAAGGGGCGTTTTTTTCTTCCTAGTGAGCCCAGTACCGCCCCTCTTTCAGTGCCCAGCCCGCCTTCCTTGTATTTTCTAACCGCCGCCCCCAGCCTGCCACAGCCTCCCCTCCCTCTCCTCCCCCTCCCTCACGCCGAACGAAGTCTCGCACAGGCGCAGTACCCACTGAGGGCTGCGCCTGTGCGATCATCAGGAGACTGAGGGCGGCAGCTTCATCTTCGTCACTGGGCATGCACCGAGCCCAGTGACGTCCGATGCTCGCTCTTCCCTGCTGACTGAGGGAAGAGCGAGCATCGGACGTCACTGGGCTCGGCGCATGCCCAGTGACGAAGATGAAGCTGCCGCCCTCAGTCTCCTGATGATCGCACAGGCGCAGCCCTCAGTGGGTACTGCGCCTGTGCGAGACTTCGTTCGGCGTGAGGGAGGGGGAGGAGAGGGAGGGGAGGCTGTGGCAGGCTGGGGGCGGCGGTTAGAAAATACAAGGAAGGCGGGCTGGGCACTGAAAGAGGGGCGGTACTGGGCTCACTAGGAAGAAAAAAACGCCCCTCTGGGCACCTTCAGGACGCATTTCCTTATTGATCAAAGTCGTTTTTTGAAGTAACTGCTGGACGGATTTCAAGATAAAACAGCACAGCCTAATCCAGGTAAGCTGTGCTGCATGGCTGCTTTTAAATCGTTTTTTGGCTGAGGGGAGGTGACAGAATCCCTTTAAGTGTGACCTGACCAGCAGCTTTAGAAGACGAGTCAACAAGAGGGACATCACACTGCTGACTAATGTTCTTAAGCTGCTGGCCCTCATTGAAGCTTCTGTCCACTTTTGATGGTGCCCAGTCCTGGAATGATGTCTTCTTCTAGCCTGGTCTCATGTGATCTTTCTTATTCAGGTATTAAGTGGCATCGCAAATGGGACAGAAGCTTCTGTGGGGATTAGCAATGTCAGAAGACCTGTCACTGGTGTGATGTCCATTCTATTAACTTCTGCATAGCATTCAGGCTGTTCACTTTTATTGGACAGTAACCAATGCTATAACATCACCTAAAGAAATAAGATGTAGTGTTGATCGAGCGCCAAAGTGCTCAGGTGCTCTGATGCTTGAATAGAACACTTTGGGATGCTTGGGTGCTCTACAGAGCACTCGAGCATAATGGAAATCAATGGAAGAACCAGAGTATTAAACCAGGCACCCCCTGCTCTGAAGAGGGGAGGGTGTCTGGTTCACAGGAAAATGTCAGAAATTGATGGAAACACCACTGAAATGGTTTAGGAACAGCATGGGGAGGATGTCTGGATGCATCTTGGACTCTCAGGTCGCTACTGGGAACCATGTTGTCCAAGTAGTATGCCACTTTTACAGACTGACAATAATACGCACAAAACCGAAGATAAAATTGATTTTAGAGGAAAAATTATTAGGAACCATTATTTCCTGTATATTTACTTGTATATGAAGTGCAAGTGCTGCCAAAAATAACAAGGAAGAGGCACTTCGATACAACCTGTATATCACATAAAGGAGGGCTTCATTCACATTGTGGTACAATTGTTCAGGTAGTGGGGCTCCTACAGTCATAAAGCCTATGCACTAAGTGAAAGGTCTGCCAAAAATTACAAGGAACCGGCACTCCAATACATCCTTTATTACACATAAAGGAGGGCATCATACACACCCTTGAAAAATTATGATTAATGGCCTGCTGGTGACCCTCAAAAACATTAGGAGAAAGGGCCTGCTGATGACCCTCTAAAACATTAGGGGTGAGGGCCTGCTGCTGATATGACCATCTAAAACATTATGGGTGAGGGCCTGCTGCTGATCTGACCATCTAAAACATTATGGGTGAGGGTCTGCTGCTGAGCTGACCCTCTAAAACTTTAGGGGCAAGGACCTGCTGCTGATCTGACCATCTAAAACATTAGGGGTGAGGGTCTGCTGCTGAGCTGACCCTCTAAAACATTAGGGGCAAGTGCCTGCTGCTGATCTAACCATCTAAAACATTGGGAGCGAGGGCCTGCTTCTGATCTGACCATCTAAAACATTATGGACGAGGGCTTGCTGGTGACCCTCTAAAACATTAGGGGGGAGGGTCAGCTGCTGAGCTGACCCTCTAAAACATTAGGAGCAAGGGCATTAGGAGCGAGGGGTATAGACATCTGTACGCTGCACTGGGACGCAGAAGTGGATGTGCTAGATGTTGGTGCTTGCGAAGGTGCAGGTGCAGGGCGGGAGGCATCCGGGCCTGCATCTTGGACAGAGGATTGGCAAGTGATTGTGGACCCAGGCATTTAGCCCACCTATTAGGGTGCTTTGATGCCATGTGGTGGATCATGATGGTGGTGGTGAGGTCGCGACTGTTCATGCTACTGCTCATTTTGGTACGGCACAGGTTGCAAATGACAATTCTTTTATCGTCCACACATTTTTTTAAAAGCGCCAGACTGTGGAACACCTACCCATTGGCAAGGAATATTTGCTGGTCTGTTTGGTGTGGCCCGCCTTCTCCCTTTTGCCACCCCTTCTTATAACCTGTTGCGGTGCTGGGGATCCTTCCCCCTCTGTGCTGCTGTCCTCGCTCGGCTTGCCACCTTCCCAGGTTGGGTCAGTGATTTCATTGTCCACCACCTCCTCCTTCACTTCCTCACTCTGGTCATCCTCCTGACTTGTTGACCTAACAAGAGCCTCACTTATTGACAACTGTGTTTCATCCTCATCATGAACCTCTTGAAACTAATTGCCGTTCAATTATTGGCAACTGTGTCTCATCATCCTCATCCACCTCGTAAACATTATTTGCTGTTCCCCACCGTCATCTTTTTCTGACTATGGATAGATCAAGAGTTTGGGAATCAGTGCACAAGATCGCCTCATGTCCCTCTTCAAGCGGGCTTGGTGAGAGGGCCAAATCAAAGAATAGCGATGAAAAGAGCTCCTCGGAATATCCGAGTGTGGGATAACTTGTTTGCCAAGACTCTCCATGGTGGGAGGAAGGAGGATCAGGGTAAGGATTCTGTTGAGTAGACTCTTGGCTACTTAGACTGGACTTTGTGGAAGACAGGGTAGTGCTTAACTGACTGGAAGCATTATCTGCTGCAATCCAACCGACCACCTGGTCACACTGGTGTTACTTCGAGAGTGGTGTCCTGCACCGCCCTGCAAACTGGGACATGAAGCTAGGTATCGTGGATGAGTGTGTTTCTTGTGCTCTGGCAGCAGGCACAGTTTCACCGCGCCCAGAGCTACGGCCTCTGCATGCACCATCAGCAGCACGGCCACTTCCCGTCCTTTACTGCTCGCCTTGAGCATATTAAATGGTATATACGCTTGCAAGTATGTCACATGTACAGGAGCGCAGGTTTTGTAAGTGTATGCGCAAATAAATTACACTGAATGTCAGATATTTAGGATGCGCAAACGTTATACAGGAGATGTAGCGCAGGTAGGGCCGTGTTTAACAAGATGCAAAAGGGGCAAATTTAGAAAATTGTGAATTTTTCAAAATTTTTTGTAACTCTGGAATAAATGAAAAATATATTGACTTAAATTTAGCACTGTCGTGAAGTACAATGTGTCACAAGAAAACAATCTCTCAGAATGGCTTGGATAAGTAAAAGTGTTCCAAAGTTATTGCCACATAAAGTGACATATGTCGGATTTGGAAAAAATGGCCTGGGCAGGAAGGTGAAAACAGGCCCGGGTTGAAAGGGTTAATAATTATGATTAATTTGGTGAAATTATAATTAATAATCAACAATTATTCACTTGGTTTAAATGTATTTGTTACCAGATCATGCAAAAGAACAAGACAGATATCAACATCAATGACTTCACGATGACTGGATTTGAAATTCCTCGCACCTATAAAATTTTCCTGTTCGTTGTTTTTCTGATAACATATATTTTTACAATTTCTGGAAACTCTCTCATAATAACACTAGTGTTCGGATGTAAACAACTCAATAAACCCATGTACTTTTTCCTTGGCAATTTGTCTGCATGTGAAATCCTTTTGACCACAAATATCATACCGAACATGTTATATTTACAGATAGTAGATCAAGGTCTAATTTCTGTTACAAAATGCTTTGTACAGTTTTACTTTTTTGGAACTGCAGCAACTACAGAATGCCTTCTTCTTGCTGTAATGGCCTATGACCGTTACTTGGCCATCTGTAGTCCACTGAACTATGTCTCAATCATGGACCAAAGATTTTGTATCTGTCTTTCACTGTGTGTCTGGCTGGTTGGCTTAATGGCTACTATTGGAACAATAATACTGATGAGCAAATTGCATTTTTGTGGCACAACTGTAATTAATCACTACTTCTGTGACCGCGAGCCTATCTTAAGTCTTTCCTGTTCAGACACCACAGAAGTTAGAGTGCAAGCCCTTGTCTTCTCATTTTTTATTACATTATGGCCATTTGTAGCTATTATCTGGTCCTATGTTAGAATTATCCTTACTATTCTCAAAATGACTACATTAATTGAGAGGTATAAAACATTTTCCACGTGCAGTTCACACCTGACAGTAGTATGCATATATTATGGAACATTGATTATTATGTATGTGGTTCCTTCCAGTGGACAGTCATTTAATGTTAACAAATTACTATCTTTGTTATATGTTGTGGTCACTCCATTGCTTAATCCTATAATATACAGTTTAAGAAACCTAGAGCTAAGGAATGCATTGAAAACATGTGTCAGAAAGATTTTGTAATTCGGTAATTACCAACCTTATTACTGCAGGGGAAATCCTCAGACATGTTTCTACTCCTGAGGAACGTTTGCCCAGTGCGATAAAATGCCTTAAATATATTAACTGTCAAAGTACCTTTGAACAGGCTGAAATCAGTTTGCCCTACCTGTTGTAATAGTGTCAGATCTTGCTGTTATGGTTTTTAGGGGAACTCGTGATCAGGACTCAAGGAACCCAACATTTTCTGTGAACCATGTCTTATATTTGATTTATTATCTGAAGTGTATGAATATGTATTACCGCCCATTGAGAATATGAAATCCTTTTTAAATGTCTAATGTTTGGATATTTACCTGTGTTCTAGATTCTAGGTTTTATGACATCAAATGGCATATAGCATGGCATTGAGTGTTAAGAAACATAGGGTAGTTTTAATTCGTATTGTTTTCCGATGAGTAGAAACTATATACAATATAATTTATGGCAGAAGCAGCAAAATACAATTTTACCCTTCTCCTGACTGATACCTTTTAACAATGAGATCCCTCTGATGCTTTGGAAGCTCTCTGTGGACCATGGCTTTTGCTGAGGGATGCGACTAAGAAAATTTCAGGAAAGACCAACTAGAGCAGCTGAACTTTATTTGGGGTTAATCAGAGGCACTTTAAATGATGGCAGGTGTATGCTGACTCCTATTTAACATGATTTTGAATGTGATTGCTTAATTCTGAACACAGCTACATCCCCAGTTATAAGAGGGTGTGCACACTTATGCAACCACATTATGTTGATTTTCTTTTCTTCCCTCCACCTAAAATATTTCAGTTTGTTTTTCAATTAAGTGGTACAGTTTATAGGTCACATTAAAGGTGTAAAAAGTTCTGAAATGATTTATCTTTGTCTCATTTTTTTTACATCACAGAAACCTGAAGTCTTAACAGGGCTGTGTAGACTTTTTATATCCACTGTATATACAATCAAGTGCAATGATTTTTGTTTCCTGATTGATGATGATTTTTGATCCATTAAGTAATATTTTCACACTTTGTGATCCAGTCAGATTTTGGATATTACCTTGGTTTTTGCAGACATCACAGGTAATAATCTGTATTTTTTTTAAATAGAGTGGTAACCAGTCCTGCAGTATTTTGTGAACAAGAGCTGGTATAGACTCAAAACAAGTAGACATTGACTGTTTCACCTGTTTATGGATTTATAGTAAAGATATGGAATTCATGGAATGCTGAAAAATACTTTCATCATTTGAACTATAAGATAGTTAATTTTGTTAATTTCAGTACATCCGGGGTCATATAATACAGTTTGCCCCAGTGGGTTGATTTACATAGGTGTGACAACTCAAAAGCTCAGAATTAGGATTCTAAAACTTGTTATATAAAAGCACTGAGTATGATAGAACCAAGGTATGTGGAGCTGATAGTAAGCTTAAGTTCAGGTATGCTCAACCTGCGGTCCTCCATCTGTTGCAAAACTACAACTCCCAGCATGCCCTAATAGGTGTAGGCTAGCCAGGCATGCTGGGAGTTGTAGTTTTGCAACAGCTGGAGGGCCGCAGGTTGAGCATCCCTGCTTAAGGTCATCTCCAGACATTTTCAGGACAAGCACTTAGATAGGTCTTAGCATTTAGGTAACTCTTTAGGTAAGTTCTTAATGTCGGCGGGATTGATGGAGTTGTAGATTTAGTCAGGATTAGTAGTGTCCATAATACTTAGAAATACAGGCAGATATTTATCCATTATGCAATACTATCAGGGAGGTGTCTGACTGACTCTAAATTAGAGATGAGCAAACTTTGTGTTGGATTCTGTGAATTTTTCAAATTGTTGGGTCTGGTGTCAATCATCCTGCTCTTGGCAATAACCTATAGATTCTCTTTAGGGTTTAGGTCAAGCGAGTTTGTTGGCCAATCAAGCACAGTGATACCGTGGTTATTAAACCGTGTATTGGTACTTTTGGCAATGTGGCCAGGCGCCAAGTCCTGCTGGAAAATTAAATCAGCATGTCCATAAAGCTTGTCAGCAGATGGAACATGAAGTGCTCTAAAATATCCTGGTAGACAGATGTGCTGACTTTGGACTTGTTATAACACAGTAGACCAACAGCTGCAGACGACATGGATCCCCAAACCATCACTGACTGTGGAAACTTCACATTGGACCTCAAGCAACTTTGATTGTGTGACTCTCCACTCTTCCTCCATACTCTGGGACCTTGATTTGTAAATGAAATCTCCTGTTCTGCGATCCACTGGGTCCCACAGGGGTCCTCGTGAGGCTCGGCCTGCGGGGGACCCCGTTGGAGTAGAGGGACAGGTCACACATGTGCCTGGGGAGTCTTCAGTTCCGACTCATTTGCGGGCAGACATGGTAGTGCGTCCGCATGGTCGCCGCAAGGGAAGACTGCCGGGGTCTCGGAGGCAGATTGATCGGACTGGTGGCAGCACGGAGCGGATAGTCCTGTCTCAGGTATCACCTGCGATTTCCATTCCGGTGTCCGTGCCGACGCGATCGTGTATTCATGCTGGGCCGCTCGAGCATCTGCATGTATGCTCGGGTGGAGGTTCACAAAAGGATACGAGGCCGAATGTACGCGCATCTTATTCGCTATGCGGACCGCTGACAGGGAAAATACCTGTATGTAAATTCTAGTACATTAGAGGGCAGGCATGGGTTAAGTGACTAAGGACCAGCCTAGGCCGCACAAGTGTCAGGGATTAGGATCATTATATGACCTATGAGGAATAGACACATGGCACTTGGTGATTGGCTAGCAGGTACTTAAAAGGTAATCTCTCTGGTTGGTCAGTGCCCACTGTTGTTTTGACAACCCGGGTGTATGTTCATATTCTCCCAGACTTCCCTGTGCATGACCTCTGCCTTCCTCGATTTATGTTTAGAGACTGCCTCTGGATGCCTCATCTTTGTTGAACAGTTTGTCTCGTATATGACCTTGGATCGGAACCTGGAATTCCTGACCTCTCATCCTTAGGTACCACGTTACACAGACTAAAACTGCGCATAAGAACTTTGGCCTGGTCACTGTCTGTCCCCTTGGTGTTTACCTGCACAGGTTATTATTCGGGTTGGTTACCTGTATATGCTTACTGGTTTGGACTGTACTGTCATTTATTTAATAAACCCACTATTGTTTAACCTTTGTCTGGTTGCTTGGGGACAAAATTACGGGGGAGTTGTCGGATATTGTGGGAACAAAGAGCGAGATGCCATTCCATTGCGTGAGAAATTGATCCCACATGTTCAACTCAGCCATGACCATGTCGTCCAGACCTATGCTGCTATCCTGGGAAGGGGCTGTAGGAAGGAGTAAAAGTAAACGAGAAACAAATGCCCTACCTTGCGGAATTATGCGCATCGCAAAGTTCAGCATACCTAACAGGGACTGTAGCTGAACTTTCGTAATCACTCTAGTAGATGTGAAATTATGAACGACTTCCCTGATTCTCTGTAATTTGTCCCTTGGCAATCTAGGAACTCCACGAAGTCTGGGTCAGAATACCTGCGTAAGAACTGCTGCAACCGAACTATATTAACAACACACATGTAATTATTATCTGATTTTAATGAACAGACTACTTTAGGGTGGGCTCTGAAGCAGTTAGTACATATGTGTAGCAAGCGACACTGACTGAAGTTACAGGATGCGTAGTTGAAATTATTACAAATCTGTGACCTGCCGAGTAGTTTGATGGGTCTACCCAGCTTGTCAACTAAACCAGAGGATCTGTGTGAATCGGACGGGCCGGAACAGGACCTGTAGAACTGGACCCCTCACTTGGAACAGCCTTATGACACCACACAGTAGAATGGTCAACTGAATGGCACAGGGAGCACGAAGGTGCCCTAAGCCCGGCGAAATGCCTACAAAAATCTCTGTATCAATGTTAGCCCAATTTGTGAGAAACTGGAACTGACTTAAAGTGGCCGCTGCCTTGGCCGAGAAAGAACAATGGTAGTCGTAGAAGGAACTACCACCATACTTGTATCCCAACTCCGTTATCCTAAATAAATACAAATCAAGTTCTTCCCTTCTCTCATTCAACATCAGACGGATTTGTGTCAGAGAATTCTGAACTGTGACCTTGGAGACCTCTTCCTGCTGCTGAGGGCCTGAGTTAATGACCAGTAACCGGTATAACTCCTAGCAGAAGCGGGATACGAAATACCCCTTCTGGACAACTCCGTCATCAGCCTAGGGACGGTCCAACTGCGAAGAGACGACACACTGCCCCCTTCTGACATCCTGGCGGGGTTCTCGTCGACCGAAGTCTCCACTATGTCTGAAGCACATGACATATCCTGTGGATGCAGTATGCACAAATCAAAACCTGACTGTCAACCGACACCGGGATCATGTGACGTAAGCTGTGAGTAGGTCGAGACCCATGCAACTGTGAAGAATACGAGTGAAAAGGGACGAGAGGACCTGAGCCAAAGAGAAGCGATAGCTGAACCTAGAACACCCCAGTGATTGATGAGTCTGACGGTGGCACAACTGACCCACCACCAGAAGGAGATAAGAGGAATAGTAACACGACACAGCCACTGCCATACTGTACCCTGATGGTTGAACAACGTGCAGAATATATTTGAAGAAGGACGACACAGATCCTGGAATAAATCACATGTAAGATCCCTGCGTACGACATACCGCCAGGCGTAGAGGCGTGCGCCCAACAATACGGAGATCCTCTAACTAGCACTGAACAAGTGTGACGCCCTTCCCTAAAAAACAATTCCTTCAATCAAAAAGCATGTATTTAATTTTTTTTTTTTTTTTTTTTTACCCTCCTTTTTTTTTTTTTTTTTTCATTTTAATAACAACCCTAACTAAATCTCCCCAAGGTGGTCATAGCTCTGGTGGCCACTAGATGGAGCCAACACAGAGCACAGAGCCATGGACTGCACTGCCGGCAGTCACCACCAGAGGGAGCCTGCACCATCCAACGCTGCTCATGGACTGTATCGGCTCCAGCGGCCACCAGGGGGAGCCCACACAGTTACCAGCCGCCTGTAGCTCGTGCAGACAGCAGAGGAGACCACAAGCAGGAACGCACGGGTAAGTGTGCCGCAAGATGACATGGGGCCAGTGCGGGCATAAAGGGGGGGAGGGGAACCATGCTGCTGCCAAGGACCCTGCCTAACTAGTGGCACAGCGGCCTGTGCCAGACATTGAAGGGGGGGAGAAATTCGAATCGGGATCACGCTGACCCCTGCACCCTATGATTCATGCCATGTAGGAGCTGAAGCTGCCTGGCAGACTCTCCGGTGCAGTGTGGCTCCCCCTTTACCTAGGGAGCCGGCACTGCCGGCCGGACTTGTGAGATCGAGACTGCAAAGCGTGGCAGTCACTTACCTGATCCAGTAGCTCGCGCATAAAACAAACTTCTGGGAAACGAACTTCTGGGGGCTTGACCAGAGGCAATCCTCACGCACCGAACGAGGCCAGAGTTTGACACGTCGTTCATTGAAGGAGGGGCAGAGGTGCCATGATATAGGCAACCGTGCCCCTCCCACAAATACAGGCCAATTAATCGGCCTTAACACATGTTTCCCCTTAAACCACTCAAGTGTTGCTTCAGCAGTGTGTTTGGGGTCATTGTCCTGCTGGAGGTGAACCTCCGTCTTACTCTCAAATCACGCACAGAGTGATACAGGTTTTGCTCAAGAATATCCCTGTCCATCTTTCCCTCAGCTCTTACCAGTTTCCCAGTCCCGGCTGCTTGAAAACATCCCCACAGCATGATGCTTCTACCACCATGTTTTATTGTGGGGATGATGTTCTTTGGGTGATGTGATGTGTTGTTGGCTTTGTGCCAGACAAGTGAAGGACTGAACCATTACTATGTCTGCAGTAGAAGCCTGAGGCCTAGCCTCCTTCCTACAGGCTTTGTACACAGGACTATGGAGACCCCCACTCTGACGTATTTGGGTTAGAGGGAACTATAAACCTTGAATTTTTGGTTGAGTTTATCGGCCACATTTTTCGTATTCCCCATTAAAGTAGCATGGTGTTAATCCATAAACGCAATAATGGTTAACTCTGCTCTGAGACTCCAAATGAATGTGTTGGTTAATTTGTCCCTTTGTCCTATTGTGTTAGTGATGGGGTTAAGAAGTAGCCGACTCTGGTGTAGAGAATTAGATCATCCTATGATACACTGAGGAGATAATCCCATCTCATGGGTCTCCTCTTGCCCTATTGTTCCATCAAGACACTGTGGAGGGGATGTCTTTTTTCATACTGTTTAATTTTGGATTGAGTTATGTGTCATAAAGCTATCAGCCACTGCAATTATATATAGATCCCTCCATATTGGAATATCTTTATATCAAATGTTCTTAAGATTTTGGAGTTGTTCATCTAAAATCGGAAAATTTTGTGATCACAGACGTTCCTATTCCCTCCATTCGGAGAAGATGACTGGTGGAGGTTGTGGAGGTAGAGAATGAAAGAGGAGGTGGAGGCCGGACCATCCCAGCCTCTTGAGCCACCCCCACCAGGTGTGGGAGAAGTGAAGGAGGTTGAAAGTGCTGTACCCTCCAGCACCACCCGTCTCAGGACTCGGAGGAAGAGGAGGTGATCACCAACCCCCGGCAGGAGGGAAAATATGTGCACATAGCAATATGATTATGTATCCATAACATGTACATAAACATTAAAAGGGCCGACAATGAGGTGACAACACACACTCTAGTAATCCAAAAAAAGAACACTGGACAATAACTCTTTAATCTACATAAAAACAATTGATTTTACAAATAAATAATATTAAACTCAAATGAAATATCATTAACAAACAAAATAAGATTGTAATGTACTGAAATATCACTAACTAATAAACCATATAATGATGATCATAAAGATCACTAATAGAGTTGAGCGAACCCGAACTGTAAAGTTTGGGTTCGTACCGAACTTTAGGATTTTTGGACCCCGGATCCGAACCCGAACATTTCAGTAAAAGTTCAGGCTCTATATAAGCTTGAGTCACATAACGCTGCATGTCACTCTGCTGTTACAAGTGTAAGGAGAGGATGCTGCTGGACTTGTGATTTCAGGGAGAGAATAGGAGAGAATCTAACTCAGCGATCTACATAGAAATAGTTGTGTGGGTGCAGGGCACAATTGTTTTACCCTGCCCTGAGCCCATTGACAAAAAACAAAAAAAACTTTTATAATTCTGTTAGTTAGGTGGGCGGTGGTGGCGGCCATTTTATGCAAGTTCAGTACACAAGCACTGCCTCTGAGCTTTTGGGACATTGCAAATCACAATTTTTTTGGACAATCTACACCCTCTACATACAGGGGTTTGATTCAGGCATTTAAAATACCGCCATTTGGTGCACCAATATTGAATTCAGGCCTACACTGGTTCAGGCCGTGTTAGATACACCCTCTACATTGATTCAGGCATTTGAAATACAGCCATTTTAAATACATCATTTTGGGCAAATAAATCTTTAATTTAGGCCTACACTGGTTCAGACAGTGTGAGATACACCCTCTGCATACAGGGGTTTGATTCAGGCATTTGAAATACCACCATTTTGTGCACCAATATTGAATTCAGGCCTATACTGGTTCAGGAATTGTGAGATACACCCTCTACATACAGGGGTTTGATTCAGGCATTTGAAATACAGCCATTTTGGGCAAAAAAATATTTAAGGCCTAGTCTGGTTCAGGCCGTGTGAGATGCACTCTTTACATACTGTCGTTCTATTCTACTATTAATTAAAAACCCATTTAGGGCAAGATCCTAAATTCGAAAAATATGAGGAGAGCGTCAAATAAGGGACGTGGCCCAGGTTGTGGTGCTGCTGGTGCAGCTCCTGTTGCAGGGAGAGGACGTGGTCGATCTGTGCCAGCTACACGCACAAGTGAAACCCCTTCCTCAGGTGCGAGTAGGCGACCTGCAGAGGTATTTGGTCGGGCCTAATGCGTCTCGGCCGTGCCCCAGAAGTGGAAGAGATTGAGTGCACCGATTCCTAACCACTTATCTTTCAAGATGAGTACATGGGAGGACCATCGCAGCACGTCTTGGATGATGACGAAACACAGTTGCTGGGGCTTTCGAAAGTGTGCAGACCGACAAGGAAGGCAGGGGTGAATACTGGGTGGAAGATGATGTGGAGGACGATGAGGTCCTCGACCCCACATGGAATCAAGGTCAAGCGAGTGACACATGTAGTTCGGCGGAAGAGGCGGTGGTCACACAGAGCCACCAGCACAGCAGAAGAGGGAGCAGGGTGCAAAAGTGGAGCTGCTGTCTTCTAGACAGTACCCCAGCTACTGTCCACCGCAGCAAGGGACTGAGCACACCAATGCCAGCTACAAGAAGTTTCCTGGCGTGGCAGTTCTCCAGACAATGTGCTGACGACAAGACACGAGTGGTTTGCACGCTGTGCAATCAGAGCCTGAAGCGAGGCATAAACGTTCTCAACCTGAGCACAACCTGCATAACCAGGCATTTAAAGAGGACCTTTCACTAGAATAAAGCATCTAAACTAACATACAGACACGAAAAGCGGCGCCCAGGTATATCAATAAGTGCAGGGAGATCCCTGGGCGCCGCTTTTCGTGTTTGTATAGTTAGTTTAGATGTTTTATTCTAGTGAAAGGTCCTCTTTAAATGCCTGGTCATGCAGGTTGTGCTCAGGTTGAGAACGTTTGGCCAATCGCAGCGCTCAGCTCATAGCCTCATAGGCTTTTTTTTCTCTCAGGCTATGAGCTGAGCGCTGCAATTGGCCAGCGCTACAGCATGGGAGAATGAGACTCCGGCAGGTTCCCCTGGGTGGAGCCTAACTATGAAGATACCGGAGGCTATACCAGGAGAATGGAGCGGCGCCCAGGTATAACAGTAAGTGCAGGGAGATTCCTGGGCGCCGCTCTCCATGTCTGTATAGTTAGTTTAGATGTTTTATTCTAGTAGAAGGTTCTCTTTAAGTGCAAAGCACAAGCTGCAGTGGAGTAGACACCTCAAAAACCAAGAAAGTTCTCTGGCTCCTCCTGCTTCCTCTTCTGCTGCAGTCTCGGCCTCTTCATCCACCTCTGGAGTGACAGTGCCACCAGCCACCACGCAAACAGAGGATCTGCCAGCAACACCAACACCTGGGTCACCAAGCATCTTCACAATGTCCCACGAAAGCATTCAGCTCTCCATCTCCCAAACGCTGGAGAGGAAGAGGAAGTACCCCTCTACCCACCCACGATCCCTAGCCCTGAATGCCAGCATTTCTAAATTACTGGCCTTTTAAATGCTGTCATTCCGTCTGGTGGAGACGGATAGTTTTAAAGGCCTTATGGTGGTGGCTGTCCCACAGTACGTCGTGCCAAGAGGCCACTACTTTTCAAGGCGAGCCATCCCTTACCTGCACAACCAAGTAGGGGACAAAATCAGGTGTGCACTGTGCAACGCCATCTGTGGCAAGGTGCACCTGACTGTGGATACATGGACCAGTAAGCACAGTCAGGGTCGTTATATCTCCATAACAGGACACTGGGTAAATGCAGTGGCGGCTGGGCCTGTGGCGGATATCAGTTTGGCGAATGTCTTTCTACCATCAAGGATTGCAGAGCGCTTCAGTTTTCCTCCTGTTGCTTCGTCCTCCTACTCTTCTTCCTCATCCTCTATCAGCTCCTCATCCGGTCAGAGTAACACCTTTACCACCAACTTCAGCACAGCCAGAGGTTAACGACAGCAGGCAGTTTTAAAACGTATCTGTTTGGGGGACAAACCCCACACCTTGCAGATGCTGTGGACGGGCCTTGAACAACAGACCGATGAGTGGTTTGTGCCAGTCAGCCTCAAGCCCGGCCTGGTGGTGTGCGATAATGGGCGAAATCTCGTAGCAGCTCTGTGACTAGCCGGTTTGACGCACATCCCTGCCTGGCGCATATGCTGAATTTGGTATCATATGCTGAATTTGGTGGTGCAGAGGTTCCTTAAAAATTACCCCGATATGTCAGAGCTGCTGCAGAAAGTGCGGGCCGTCTGTGCGCGCTTTCGGTGTTCTCACCCTGCTGCTGCTCGCCTCTCAGCGCTGCAGCGTAACTCCACTTTGCACATGCTGGCCAGACTGTGCGAGCAGCAGCAGGCGATAGTGGAGTTTCAGCTGCAGCATGAACGGGTGAGTCGCTCTGCGGAACAGCACCACTTCACCACCAATGACTGGGCCTCCATGCGAGACCTGTGTTCCTTGTTGTGCTGTTTCGAGTACTCCACCAACATGGCCAGTGCCGATAACACCGTTCTCATCGTAACTATCCCACTTCTTTGCCTGTTTGATAAAACGCTGCTGACTATGATGTAAGAGGATGCGGCAAAGAAGGAGGAGGAAGAAGGATCATTTAATAGAGTTTCCAGCCAGTCATTCACAAGTGGCTCCGAGGGTGGGTTCCTGCACCCAAAAACGCCAGATACACAATTGTCCAGCCAGGGCACAGTTCTGGAGGATGACGAGGTGGAGGATGAGGAGGATGAGATAAAGGAGGAGGAACCATGTTCACAGGAGAATGGCACCCAGACCAGCTCATGGCCATCACTCAAGCATGGCTAGGGGGATACAGAGGACACAGACAATACACCTCCCACAGAGTACAGCTTTCCGTTGCCTCTGTGCAGCCTGGCACACATGAGCGATTACATGCTGCAGTGTCTACGCAACGACCGCCATGCGGTCTAACTTCTAACTTGTGCTGATTACTGGGTGGCCATACTGCTGGATCCCCGTTACAAGAACAACGTACAGTTCTTAAATCCCTTTGCTTGTAGACACGCTGCTGATGGCATTCCCACCTGACAGTGGGGGCATAGTGGAAGCACAAGGCGAAGGCAGAGGAGGAGGAAGAGGTCGCCAGCACAGCTGAGGCACCGCCAGCACCTCAGAAGGCAGGTTTAGCATGTCCGAAATGTGAAAAAGCTTTGTCAGCACACCACAACAACCAGCACCATCAGCTGATATGGAACAGCAGGAGGCAGCATTTCAGCAACATGGTGGAGCAATATGTGTGCACACGCCTACACGTACTGAATGATGGGTCTGCCCCCTTCTGGGTCTCCAAATTGGGCGCATGGCCTGAGCTTGCCCTTTATGCCTTGGAAGTGCTGGCCTGCCCTGCAGCCAGTGTATTGTCTGAACGTGTGTTTAGCACGACTGGTGGGGGTTATCACAGGTTATATTTCCCAACTAAAAATAAATTTAAAACCAAAAAGCAGTGTAGGCTACCTCCTCCGCTTCCACCTACACCACAACATCCACCGCCTCCTCAGCCTCCAACTCCATATGGACCTCGTCCTCCTAGATCAAGATTATTATTTTTTGTATTTTATGTTATTTAAAGTCATTTCCCTATCCACATTTGTTTGCAGAGGACTTGCCATTCTCTTAACCCCTTAAGGACTTTAAAACTCTTTGACTTACCCAGGCCGTTCTGAGATAGTTTTTTTGTCACATATTGTACTTCATGACACTGCTAAAATTGGGTAAAAAAAGTTAATTGTTTTGCATAAAAAATACCATATTTACCAAAAATTTTGAAAAATTAGTACATTTCTAAGTTTCAGTTTCTCTACTATTGTAATAAATATCAATACCCCCAAAAATTGTGATAACTTTACATTCCCCATATGTCTACTTCATGTTTGTAGCATTTTGGGAGTGATATTTTATTTTTTGGTGATGTTATAAGGCTTAGAAGTTTAGAAGCAAATTTTGAAATTTTTCATAAATCTTCAAAATCCCACTTTTTATGGGCCAGTTCACGTTTGAAGTCATATTGTGAGGCTTAGATAATATAAACCTCCCAAAAATGACCCCATTCTAGAAACTACACCCCTTAAAAACTGTTTTTTTCAAACTTTATTAACCCTTTAGGTCTTCCACAAGAGTTAATGGCAGATTGAGAAACAATTTCGAAATTTATATTTTTGGGAAAATCTTCCAATATAATCAATTTTTTCCAGGAATAAAACAAGGGTTAACTGACAAACAAAACACAAAATGGGTTGCCCTGATTCTGTAGTTTGTAAAAACACCCCATATGTGGTCGTAAACTACTGTTTGGCCGAACGGGAGGACATAGAAGGAGGGGAACACCATATGGGTTTTGGAAGGCAGATTTTGCAGGACTGGTTTTGTTTATACCATGTTGTGCCGGAATACATACAGTACAGACCGAAAGTTTGGACACACCTTCTCATTCAAAGAGTTTTCTTTATTTTCATGACTATGAAGGCATCAAAACTATGAATTAACACATGTGGAATTATATACATAACAAACAAGTGTGAAACAACTGAGAATATGTCATATTCTAGGTTCTTCAAAGTAGCCACCTTTTGCTTTGATTACTGCTTTCCACACTCTTGGCATTCTCTTGATGTGCTTCAAGAGGTAGTCCCCTGAAATGGTCTTCCAACAGTCTTGAAGGAGTTTCCAGAGATGCTTAGCACTTGTCGGCCCTTTTGCCTTCACTCTGCGGTCCAGCTCACCCCAAACCATCTCGATTGGGCTCAGGTACCGTGACTGTGGAGGCCAGGTCATCTGGCGCAGCACCCCATCACTCTCCTTCATGGTCAAATAGCCCTTACTTTCAAAGTTTTCCCAATTTTTCGGCTGACTGACTGACCTTCATTTCTTAAAGTAATGATGGCCACTCGTTTTTCTTTACTTAGCTGCTTTTTTCTTGCCATAATACAAATTCTAACAGTCTATTCAGTAGGACTATCTGCTGTGTATCCACCTGACTTCTCCTCAACGCCACTGATGGTCCCAACCCCATCTATAAGGCAAGAAATCCCACTTAATAAACCTGACAGGGCACACCTGTGAAGTGAAAACCATTTCAGGGGACTACCTCTTGAAGCTCATCAAGAGAATGCAAAGAGTGTGGAAAGCAGTAATCAAAGCAAAAGGTGGCTACTTTGAAGAACCTAGAATATGACATATTTTCAGTTGTTTCACATTTGTTTGTTATGTATATAATTCCACATGTGTTAATTCATAGTTTTGATGCCTTCAGTGTGAATCTACAATTTTCATAGTCATAAAAATAAAGAAAACTCTTTGAATGAGAAGGTGTGTCCAAACTTTTGGTCTGTACTGTACATAATTCCTCTGGGTAGCCTGGGCCACCTATGATATAGATGGACACTTTTATTACCACTACTCTGTGAGGCCGGCTATAAAAGGTCATGAAGGCTATACCAGGCCCACCTCATCCTGTCCTATAAGATAAAGATCAGCTCGCTGTCAAGCCTGGCTGGAGCGTGACGTCATTAATTTCCAGGTCTGGTTTGAGGAGAGCTAATAGCCCTTAATTAGCTCTGGGCATAAAACCAGTCCACTTTCATATTTCATTTATGAATCAACTTATGCCCTTTCTGACACCAGATCCAGGCTCTACAGAGTATTGTGGTTAATTGGGTATCAAATATGACCAGAGGATGTGATTCTGTAGCTGACCTATGGGTGGTAGAAGAACTACAGGTCCCAGCATTACCGTGTGTGGTCTCATTCTGTATGTAAATAAATAAGGATCGCAAATATGTATTCTGTACAAAAATATGCCGATGTATCAGGGAGATACAGGCTTAAGTACAATCCTCATTGTAGGAACTGAACTTTGATGGGGTCATAAAACACTTGGAGGCCAATCCCTAGGCTTCACAGTCACTCTGCTGCCATTGGCTGACAGGAGTAAGTCTCCTGCCCATGGCAGAGTTCATAAAAATCTGTGCACAAGGACTGAGGAGAGAGACCCATGGAACATCACCAGACACTTAATTGGACATTGACGGCATATTCCTGTATGAGAAGAACTTTGAGGGTCTCCCCTGATACATACTGAACGGGGTTTGCAAGGATTCAAAAAGGACATATGAACGACCATCTGAAACCCTCCAGAGAAACTAAGTATTCTTTCATCTTTTTCCTTTTCATTTGAACTGTCGTGATTATTTATATTGTTATTATTATTCTGTAGATTTATAGTCATTTTCATTAGATTTGTATGCACTGCTTTTTACCTCTTATTAAAGATTATAAAATCTAAATGGCCAAGTCTTTCATATTCTAAGCTGCTGAACAACGTACCTTGCCTTTGAAGAGACGTTACCAGATAGTTAGTTAAATTGCATTTAGGAATTGTAGCTGGGGGTGATTGACTGCGGTTGGTCAGTAAGTGATATCCGGTTCATCCATTGATCTGTGTGATAGTGAATGACCCGGATAGTCGGCTCGTGGAACCCACGTGGTGGCAGTTACCGAAGTGTAGTCGGGGGTGTTAGCCGAATGGTAATACCCCTGTCACGTGAGTTCTCTGTGTGTGCGCAGACTCCATCACAGACCACTACGTCACAGCTGCGGGATCCGGAGCGATCGGATCCATAGTTCGTGACACATGTCCCAATTTTGAAGCCCCCTGTTGCACCCCTAGAATAGAAATTTCAAAAAAGTGACTCCATCTAAGAAAGTACACCCCTCAAGGTATTCAAAACTGGATTTACAAACTTTGTTAAACCTTTAGGTGTTCCACAAGAGTTAATGGCAGATGGAGAAACAATTAAAACATTTCTATTTTTGGGAAAATTTTCCAATATAATCAATTTTTTCCAGGAGTAAAACAAGGGTTAACTGCCAAACAAAACTCAATATGGGTTGCCCTGATTCTGTAGTTTTCAGAAACATCCCATATGTGGTCGTAAACTACTGTTTGGCCGAACGGGAGCACATAGAAGGAGGGGAACACCATATGGGTTTTGGAAGGCAGATTTTACAGGACTGGTTTTGTTTATACCATGTCCCATTTGAAGCCCCCTGTTGCACCCCTAGAATAGAAATTTCAAAAAAGTGACTCCATCTAAGAAAGTACACCCCTCAAGGTATTCAAAACTGGGTTTACAAACTTTGTTAACCCTTTAGGTGTTCCACAAGAAAAATTTCCATTTTAACCCTTACTTTATTACTGGAAAAAATGGGTTAACAGCCAAACAAAATGGGTTGCCCTGATTCTGTAGTTTGCAGAAACACCCCATATGTGGTCGTAAACTACTATTTGGCTAAACGGCAGGACATAGAAGAAGGGGAACGCCATATGGTTTTTGGAAGGCAGATTTTGCTGGACTGGTTTATTTACACCATGTACCCTTTCAAGCCCCCTGATTTACCTCTAGAGTAGAAACTCCATAAAAGTGACCCCATCTAGGAAACTACGGGATAAGTTGGTTGTTGTTTTGGGACTATTTTAGGGGTAAATATGATTTTTGGTTGCTCTATATTACTCTTTTTTGAGGCAAGGTAACAAAAAATTAAAATTCTAAAATTGTTTCTACATTCGCAATTTAGTTTTGTGGAACACCTAAAGGGTTAACATAGTTTGTAAAGTAACTTTTGAATACCTTGAGGGGTGTAGTTTCTTAGATGGGGTCACTTTTTTGGAGTTTCTAGTCTAGGCTACATCAGGGGGGGGGGCTTCTAATGGGACATGGTGTTAAAAAAAAAAACTGTCCTTCAAAATCTGCCTTCCAGAAACCGTATGGAGTTCCCTTTGTTCTATGCCCTGCCGTGCGGCTATATAGCCATTTACGACCACATATGGGGTGTTTCTGCAAACTACAGAATCAGGGCAATAAATATTTAGTTTTGTTTGGCTGTTAACCCTTGCTTTATTACCGGAAAAAAGGATTCAAATGGAAATTTTGCGCAAAAATTGGTGTTTTGACACCGTTTTTATTTTATATTTTTAACACCGTTAATCCGAGGCGTTTGGTCAAAAGTTTTTTTTATAGCGACGACTTTTACGCACGCGACGATGCCCAATATGTATAGCTCTCAGACTTTGGAGACACTAAGCAGGCATCCTAAAAACTGCGGCCCTCCAGATGTTGTAAAACTACAATTCCCACCATGCCCTGCTGATGGCTGTAGGTTGTCTGGGCATGCTGGGAGTTATAGTTTTACAACATCTGGAGGGCCGCAGTTTGAGGATGCCTGCTCTAAAACTAATATTTTTGGGGGGAAATTCTTTTTTTTCTGTGTCTCCAAAGTCTGAGAGCCATAGTTTTTTATGTTCTCTAGTGGACTGTTGGGGATTATAAAAATGTAGTACAGAAGCAATCGATAACGCAGAGGCCCGGATGATCGAGGCATGTGTCACATTGAATGGTGGTGTCCTTCCGTTTCCCCCTCTTGTGACACACTCTGCATCTTTTTCGGGTTCGTCCCTTCTTTCCAGTATGGGGGACCACACCTGGAAAGTGTTGGCCAGGGACGATCCGGGCGCCTCCAGTTCCCGAGGTACTCCGGCCTGCTCTTTCCCGCTCCGAAAAGATCAGGGCTTTGAGGACTGCCTCATAGAACTGGAGGAATGTCCCTGTGCTGCCAGCGCTTCGGGATAGTACAAAAGAGTTGTACATGGCAACCTGTACCAAGTAGACCGCAACTTTTTTGTACCATGCCTGGGTTTTGCGCATGGCATTATATGGCTTGAGGACTTGATCAGAGAGATCAACTCCTCCCATATACCAATTGTAGTCGACGATACAATCGGGCTTGAGGACCGTTGCCGCGGTACCTCGCACAGAGACGGGGGTGGTGCTGTTACCGTGGATTGTGGACAGCATAAGGACATCCCTCTTGTCCTTATACCTGACCAGCAACAGGTTTCCACTGGTAAGTGCACGGGTCTCACCCCTGGGGATAGGTATCTGGAGGGGGTGGGCAGGAAGGCCGCGTTGATTTTTCCGCACGGTCCCACAAGCGAACGTGGATCTGGCGGCAAGGGACCTGAACAAGGGAATGCTGGTATAAAAGTTATCCACGTACAAGTGGTAACCGTTATCCAGCAGTGGGTACATAAGGTCCCACACGAGTTTCCCGTTAACACCCAAAGTGGGGGGACATTCTGGGGGTTGAATACGGGAATCTCGCCCCTCGTACACACGAAATTTGTAAGTGTACCCTGAGGTACTCTCACAAATTTTGTATAGCTTCCCGCCATACCTCGCCCACTTTGTGGGAATATATTGGCGGAAACTGAGTCTCCCCTTGAACGCAACAAGAGACTCATCAACCGCGACCTCCCTTCCAGGTACGTAGGCCTCCATGAATTTGGCCCCAAAGTGATCGATGAGCGGCCGTATCTTATACAGACGGTCATAGGCAGGATCACCTCGGGGGGGACATGCTGCATTGTCGGAATAATGCAGACATTTCCGGATGGCCTCAAACCGGGGACGTGTCATGGCCATACTGTACAGTGGGGTCTGGTATAGGACGTCCCCACTCCAGTATTGCCTGACACTGGGTTTTTGGACTAGACCCATATGCAGCACGAGGCCCCAAAATGTCCTCATCTCGGCTGCACTGACCGGTGTCCAGCCACCGGGTCTAGCCAAAAATGAGCCTGGGTTTTGAGCGACGAACTGTTGGGCGTACAGATTCGTCTGCTCCACCATCAGATTCACCAGTGGGTTACTAAAAAAAAAAAAACTAAAATAGTAAATTTCAGTAAACCCCACTGTGGGAATCTGGATTCCAGGATTGCCAGCAAAATCCGGAATCTCAGGCTCAAAGTCCACTGGGGGACACCAGCTAAGTTCATCGGCAGGGGGCTCCGGTGGACTTATTTGGTGGGCCGGTGGTGGTGGGGGGCTGTTGGGGGGGCGGCAAGTGGCAGGGGGGGGGTCTGATAGATGGATCAAAGAAAGTTTAGGGTAAAAGTTATTTATTTATTTTTCTAACTTTTCCCTTCTTTCCCTTCCTAATGGTGCCTCTCCCTCACTGACCCTAACCTACCTGGGTGGCGATGGGTGCAGGAGGGTGATGGATTACGATTAGGAGGACGCAGGTGCTGGTTATGAACGGTGCTGCACAATGAGGGTGCTGGACAGGAAGAGGAGCGCAGGAAGTTTGAATCTTGCGCCTCTCTCCCCTGCACCAATCAGCACCTTGGACAGCGGTGTTCAGCACCAGGGCCAGCACCGCCTCTTAAAATCTTCGTACTGCGATTGGTGGTGTGTAATCATGCCACCGATCGCAGTCTTTTTCCGGTTCATTGGGTCACCGGAGACCCGAATGGACCGGAAACGCAGAAAACCGCAGGTCTGAATTGACCTGCGGTTTTCAGCGATTGCCGATACGGGGGGTTAAATGACCGCCCCCCCGCATTGTTACGGGATGCCGGCTGAATGATTTCAGCCGGCATCCCGTTCCGATTAACCTCCACAGCGCCGGAATCGCGAATTAAAGCCATGACGTACCGGTACGTCATGGGTCCTTAAGGACTCGGGATCCATGCCGTACCAGTACGTCATGGGTCCCTAAGGGGTTAAACACATTTTGCTGCCATTTGCAGCACTCTACACTTTTCATGACTTTTTACAGCCATTTTAGTGCTCAAAAGTACAGATCCCCATTGACTTCAATGGGGTTCGGGTTCGGGGTCAAGTTCGGATCCCGAATTGGAACTTTTTTGTGAAGTTCGTCCGAACCCGTCAAACCCAAACATCCAGGTGTCTGCTCAACTCTATTCTTTTATTTTATTTTTTTATATCTTTATTACAATTTTTACAATTCTTACAAAATTTTCACAAATCATACATAATTACATAAGTTAGTTACATAAATTAATTTTTACACAACATCTTGTACCTACATAATTACATCTTTTAAATACATATAGATACTCCCCCCCCCCTCCCTCCCCGTAGTTAGTCGGAAGCCACAACAAAAAAATAAAAAAATAAAAATAAAATAAAAAAATGTTTCTTTTTTTTTTTCCCCCTCTCCTTCCTTCCTCATAGAAAATAAAATAAAGTTCTCTAATGTTTCCGTCCTCCCTCCACTGCCCCTCTCCCTCCCATTCCTCTCCCCCCCATTTTTATTTAACCATCTCCGCCACAGCCTGGCAAATCTATGTTTTTTCGTCAATCCGGTCAAGCAGAGCTCCTCACTGGCTATCGACCTCCTTGTGCGGTTTTCCCATTCTTTAACTGTGGGGGCCTCACTCCCCCCCCCCCAGTGCCCAAGTATGCATTTCCTGGCTTGGAACAGTAGTTTGGTTGCAATCTCCCTATGTTGAGACCCTTCCACTCCATCCAGCACCCCTAGGATGCATTCCTCAAAATGTCTAGGCACTGTAAACTGATGGTATTCCTCTATTTTTTCAATTATTTTTACCCAGTAGTTTTGAATTTTTATACATGTCCATAATATATGTATATCGTCCACCCCTATCTCTCCGCACTTTTGACAAGTAAAAACTTTAGTACTATAGTACTTCATTAGCCTTTTAGGAGAGTAGTAGAGACGATACATTATATTAAATTGGATTATTCTATAAGAGAAATTCCTTGAAACCCTAGTCTTTGCCTGCATGGCTGAGTCCCAAAAGTCTTCCCGCACAGGTTCCAAAGTGCCCTGCCATTTATGAGTTAAATTCTCAATTGCTCTTCTGTTATTTTTTTGATGCGACAGCCATTGGTATATTCTTGAGATCAATTTCTTGCTAGGTCTTAACTCAATATTTTCCAATGGCTGTGGCAAAGTGGCTATTTGGGTGCCCTTCCCTATCGCCTTATACAATGCATGTTTTAGTTGTAGGTAATAGAACCTCAGCCCTATCTCTCTCAGTTGATATTTCCTTTTTAACTCTTCATACGATATTATATCCCCCGCCTCCCATACCTGTCCCAATTTGTATATCCTATATTTCCACCAGATCTTCTGCTCGATTAATTCTAACTCTATGAGGGTAGTATTATCCCATAGTATGGTGTCTACATGTAACCCAGTTTGGGACCATAGTTCCTTAACCGACTCCCAGCTCTTGGCCATCAAAAGAATCAAAGATCTATATTTACCTCCCTGTTGGGCAAGAATACCCATTGCCATAACCTGAAAAATATTGTATTTCTCCAATCTTTTATTTATCTCTACTATCAAATTTTTATAATTTTGCGAGTTGCTCCATGTTGTCATATTTTTTATAATCCCTGACCTAAAGAAGAGCTCCAAATCTGGTACAGACAGTCCACCCTCCCTCTCCGGAATACTCAGTATCTGTGCCTTTATCCTCGTTTTTTCTCCTCGCCATATTAAATCAGTCAATAAGCTAGCTATTGTTTTAAAATATATTTTAGGAATTATCACAGGTGTATTCCACAAAATGTAATTCAGGCAGGGCAGTACACACATCTTAACCAGCGAGATGCGTCCTGCCATCGACATGTACAATCTTTTCCATATCCCTATTTTCTTCTTTATTTCCTAGATTTTCGGGATCACATTTAGTCTAACATAATCATTGGGATCCGAAGTGATCTGAATTCCCAAATATTTAACGGGTTCATTCATCATCTTAATTTCCAACTGGCCCGGTCTAAAGTCGTTCAGGGGGTCAATCGGAATGCATGCCGATTTAGACCAGTTTATACTGAGTCCTGCATGTCTACCAAATTGTTTGAATACCTGAAATATCCTGTTTAGTGATCCATGTGAACCCACAAATAGCATGATATCATCCGCATACAAGGCAATTTTTTCCTCATGGGTACGGTATCTGAACCCCACAATTCCCGGATCCTGTCTAATCATATCTGCAAGCGGTTCAATAGCTATGGCAAAGAGCAGAGGGGACAGGGGACATCCCTGTCTAACCCCCCTGCCGATTGTTACGCTATCTGAATATTCTCCATTTACAATCACCCTTGCAGAGATTTCTGTATACAACAGTTTTACCCATGTGACAAAGCGATCCCCAAATCCCATTTTTTTCATTGTGTTAAATAGGAAGGGCCATTCTATAGTGTCAAAAGCCTTTGAGGCATCTATAGTTACAATCAGCCGTTCTCCACAATTTGTGGGTTCAAACTCATAATATTCTCTGTGGTAGTCTTGCCCAACATGAATCCCGCCTGATCCTCATGCACAAGCACCGAGATCACCTTCCTAAGTCTATTTTCCAAGATCTTAGCTAATATTTTTATCTGTAGTGATCAGTGAAATGGGGCGATACGAGTCCATCAAGGCCGGGTCCTTCCCTGGCTTTAGAATAAGTGTGATCAAGGCTTCCCGCATAGAGTCTGGCAGTTTTCCCACCTGCTTCGCTGACTCCCAGACCATAAGCAGTTTCGGAATTAATATTTCTTTATATTGAGCATACACCTCAAATGGAATGCCATCTATGCCGGGAGCCTTGTTCTTTACTATACCATTTAGCATCTCGTACACCTCTAAAAGGGTTAAGGGAGCTTCCAGAGACTTACATTGATCAGTTGTTAACCTCGAGATAGTAATTTGATCCAAAAACTGTTGTATTTGCTCTGAATTTTTATTTAACTTACTTCTGTATATATCGGCAAAGTATTTTTGGAGAAGTTCTATTTTAGCTGTTTGCTCAGTATTTTTACGTCCCGTTTCATCCGTTATACAATGGATATACTTATTCTTTTTTGTTTGGGTTGCTACCAAGGCCGCTAGTTTTTTCCCAGGTATGTGTGCATGGATATAGTTATCCCTTACATCATTTTCTTTTTGTTATTCTGCCAATAGGAGCAATTCGTCCTTTAGTGCCGAGGCCTTTTCTGTCCAAGAAGTATAGTTTTGATCTGTAGGGTTTTTTTCATTTTTTTCTGCCTCGACTTCTAATTTTGTTATTTTCTCCCTTATTCCTTTCTTGTATAACCCTGTATACTTTGCAATAATCCCTCTAATAAAGGCCTTGGCAGCCTCCCATATTATATTAACTGTCGTTGATCCATCGTTCATCTCAAAGAACTCTCTTATCTCTCGCAGGATCTTATCGTGTGTATCCATCATATTTATCCATCCTATACTTATATTCATTCCTCTTTTTTTTTTTTTTTGTGTTTTAATATTTATATTAATTGTATTATGATCCGAAACACCACACTGTCCATATTTCACCCCTTCAATTTCCAGTGAACCTTTCTCATTTGTGAAAAAAAAATCTATCTGTGATAGACTCCAGTGAGTCTTTGAAAAACACGAGTATTTCCGTGAATTAGGGTGCATAACCCTCCAAATGTCAATCCAGCCCATCTCTTTAGTGATATTTTTTAATTTGGATCCCATACAGGGGCCCTGTTTATTCCCCAATTTACATCTATCTACTCTTGCATCCATAACGTTATTGAAATCCCCAACCACCAACAGTGATTTATCCCCTGCCTTAAGTGCAATATCGTAAATTTTTAATAGGACGTCGATTTTAAAGGGTGGCGGTATATACACACTTGCTATTAACCACGCTCTACCTTCCAATATACAGTCCTACAGGACATAGCAACCCTCCTTATCTACAGTAGCTTTCACTAATTTTATATCTATATCCCGATGTATTAATATGCTTACTCCTCTCGCGTATGCTGAATACACTGAGTGGAAAGCATATTGCATCCATGGTCTACCTATCCGATCCCTAGGTCTCCTTCGTCAGGTGTTTTTACTGCAGACAAACTATTGCGGGGAGAGATCTATGTATTGCATCAAAGACCTGCTACTCTCTTGGAACCCTACTCAGCCCCCTAATATTCCATGAGATAATTCTCATGTTTTTTGTTCATAATCCTATTCCATGGCCTGAGTATGGAGGGCCCTCTTTATTATAAGAGAATCGAAAGTATTGGAGCTGGGAAAACAGGGGAATGGCACAACGGGGATAGAGGAGAGCGGCAATGGGGAACGGCCAAGAGAAAAGAAGAAGATTTTTTTTTTTTTAAATTTAATAAAAAGGCAACCGACAAACCCCACCCATCCCTCACTATTGATCCAGGAAACCTAAGTCCTGGTTCTCTAAACTAGCATTCCCCCTTACAGTCCCCCGTACAACCCTGCCACCCGCTCAATCCTTTTTCTTTTCCTTAACCCATTCTCCCGCCGACTCTGCTGTCTCAAAGAACCACGATTTACTTTTCCATTCAATTCTCAGCTTAGCCGGAAACATCATTGAGTATTTGACGTTCTTTGACCGCAGTATTTTTTTCACATCCATAAACCGGCTTCTTTCATTTACTGTTTCTTTTGCGTAATCAGGAAATATCATAACTGTTGTACCCACATAGTCCAACCTCCCTTTCCTTCTTGCGCTGCGCAATATCTCCTCGCTGTCCCTGACCGAGAGCAGATTCAAAATCATTACCCTTGGTCTTGTACCTGGAGGAGGTATGTTTGCCGACACTCTGTAGGCGCTCCCCACAAAACTTTTGTGTTCCGAGATGTTCTGACTCAGTTGTTCCCTCAGCTAGTCTTGTATGAAAATACGAGGATCCTGCCCCTCTACTCCCTCTGGAATCCCCAGACATCTCAAAGTTGACCTCCTGGCCCTATTTTCCAACTGTGTTAATTTATATTTTATTTCCTTATTTTCTACCATTAACATATTTTTCTCTTTAACCACTATCTGCACTGTATCCTCTACTTCTATCAATCTATCTTTGTAGTTTTGTAAATCCGACCTGAGGAGACCAACTGTTTCTCTAATATTTCCAGTCTGGAGAGAGAGGTCCTGTATCGCCATATTGCATTTTTTATTTTCTGAAATATATCTTGCAGGCTAGGAGCCTGTTCCAAACCGGCTCTTTTTTTCTTTCGGCCTCATCAGTCTGGCCACCACTTCTCTCCCCAGACTGAAAGCCTTCCCCCACCAACCCCTTTTCCGAATTTCCCTCCATGAACCTCTCCCCCTCCTGGTCCATCAACCCATCCCCTTTTTTTTTCTTTATAGGGCTAAGTCCACGCATGCTAGTCAGAAGTAACTGTTTAGATTTCTCATTCCTTTTAGGCACTGGGGAAACCGTGGTGTTCAACTCCAGTTGGCCCTTTGCCTTTTCCCCTGTACCCTGTCTTGCCATTGCCCCACTTCGCCTCTAACCACCTTTCCTCCACCCCAGACTAGCCCAGGTACTCTATCAATATAGAACCACAGGGCGGGACAGTTCACTTAAGGAAATATCTATCACATGCACATATAACACCAATATCTTATATTCCCAGTCAGTTATCAATTAGCAGTCCATCTTTACTGTTAATAGTATAGTAGCGGTCACTTAACCAAAAGGTCTACAATTAATAGCATCGACAGCCAATAAGGCAGTAACACCATCTACTATACTAAAATCACCAATTTTTCTTATATCCACAAACAAATATGCATTAACTGTCTCACTGACTATCTATGGTTGTTAGAAATACAGTACAGTTAGGTAAACAAGAGCTCGGCAGTTAATTAGTAACAGCAGCAGTTGCAAGTTGTTAGTTCATAGATATTAGAAACAGTCTCTTGGTTATTTATGTTATTTAAATTAGTTACTGTTTACTCACAGTCACCAGTCCCCGTTTCTCCTTGTATAAGTAAATTACACTAGGAGTACTTGCATGCTGTACTGATTGCAAATTCCGTACCGTCCCAACCATGAGCAATTAACCTCGGGGCAAATTATCTATATGTCCTTTGTAGCAACCGGCCAGTAAACTTGGGGTTCAGGCTGCTTCAGCTTATTTTTTTATTATTTATTTATTTTTTTCCCTGTTTTGTTGTTATGTTCTTCCGGCCGAACAAGTTCTGGACCCGCTGCCCTCCCTCTAATAATCTTTGTAGCCCAATTCTCAACCTCTATCGTGGTCTAGCACCCAGATGCCAGCTTGTGGTTTTGTTTTGTTTTGTTCCCCCTTTTTTTTCTTTTTCCTTTCTCCTTGGGAAGGGGGGGTGGGGGGCACTCAGATTCCACCAGTATTGTTATTATTTAGAAACTGTTGTTCTCACCCCCTCTGTCCCTCCACCCCGGACCTGTGATAGATGTGTATCTGGTTTGAACATTATTCTGTAGTACACATTTTTGTCCACAAGATGGCCGCAAGCCAGATGTTTGAGCCATGTGTGCATTCTTTTGTTTAAGGTAAATAAGGGAGGGGGAAGAGGGGATTACATTACAGTTTTCAAATATACCTATGAACTCAGAGTTGAGGATGCTGAAACCACCCCTATCAGGTTAAGGAGCTAATAGTCTCTACTTAAGGAACACCCCTTTTGTGATGTCATGTCTGCTATTTGGTGTGGAGCAGGTTCCAGGAGCTGGTATAGAGCAGGAGCTAGGAGCTAAAGTAGAGCCTGATTCCCGGCGGCATCCCCGGCAGCCTCAAAGCAGAAATCACGGCGGCATCAGGGCTTCAGTCAAAGCGGAATCGCATCGGGCAGGGAGCATGGACGCCGAAGGGGTGTGTGCACGTCATCAGCGTGCGTCCGCACGCATGCTCAGGGTCTCATGTGAGAATTCGCTCAACTCTATTCACTGATCAATGGTACAAGTATCACAAGAATGTGATATGGGTCACATTAGCTGTAAGTGTGGTCAAATTGATAATCAGGGTTGAAAAAACATTTGAAAATAGATCACTTTTTTCAGACACACAGCAAGATCCAGCTCTGATCAGCTCACTAACTGAAGTTAGTAAATTAGAGCACAAACTGCTGCAAAAAAGAAATTTTTTAATTAAAAGTGTTATTCCATGAATAATGTAAACAATAAAAATCATATAGCACATGACAATCTCTTTCTAGCAAAGCTAGAACCAGCCCTGTACCTCACATAGACCCATAGTTATCCCCATTAATTGCTCTCCTAGATTTATATCAAGCTGACAGCTTAAGGTGTAGCTGGCTAGCTAAGACCTGTCCTAGGTTGCTATATTGCTTATATGTGTATACAGCTAGACTTGCCAATAACCTTAATACAGTTCCTATGTTTATATGTTAAAGACAAAAGCAGAGTTATTTACTGTGACTTAATGTTTGGATGTCATATAACAGTTATATATTGTGTTCCCAGAAGCAGAAAAGATAATATGCTTTTAAGATTCATTATATGGATGTAAGGTAAGCTCAATGACACAGCGGACATAGCAGAAAGCATAGAGTTAAGCTGTTGTTACTGAGTTGGAGGTAAGACAAATCACAGCCAGCCTCACACTGAGCAGGAGTCTTGGCCAATTACAGCCAATCTTACACTCAGCCTGTGTGGGAAATCCTAGCTGGAATCATTACACCAAAGGAGAGGAGCTAAACAGACATTCACTCCATTAAGAGCTGTGTTTTATGGAAGCAAGAGGCCAAAATATTTCCAAATTCCAAATTGCAAATTCCATACAAACCACAAATTGCATACAAACTGCGAACTGCTCATACCAGATCATAAGCAATTGTATAGAGCAAACTGCAAACCAAGTTGAGCAAGTAGAACTATTGGTTAACCTCAAATATACCTCTCAGAGAGATCATAATGTGCTTAAATAACTTAAAGTGAGAGTATAGATACTGAAGAGAGAAATATATCCACCATTTTATGTTGAATGACAAGATTGAACAGTTGAACCACCATCTTATGCATACCACCATTTTATGATATTTTATTCAACACATGTTTTGTACATGGACTCTCTGCTGCGAAGGCGGCAGTGTTATATATAAATGAAAGATTACATAGAATAAGCAATATGATCTGTAGGAGTGACAGGATGTTGGGTGACATCATACTAGAGGGTGAATGTATTTGCATTAGCCTTATTTCCATATAAGGAATGGTTTCTGCCCAGCACCATTGTATATGTGAGCCACACCTGTTTCCTGTATGTATAAGAGGCCGTATGGTCAAGATTAAATCAGAGCTGTTTAAGAGAAATACCGTCTGTGTGTATCAATGAGATAGTTCTCCAGGTGCCTGTATTTGGAGACGGAGGAGGAATCAGGGTGCATTCAGAAGCAGATTTTTTTCAGCTGGGGGCTCTGTCCGGGATAGAGCATACAGGAACTCCGTAAGTACGGAACATTCCTGTCTTTAATGACTGGGGACATTCTGATGCTTTCCGAAAACTCACTGTTATTTCTATTTTGAATCCAATTCAGACACACTGAAACGAATAGTATCTATCTTTAGGCAAGATAGATTTTAAATAGACTGCTGGCCAAGTCTAACAGATAAATTCTTTAGGGAAGGATTTAAAAGAGAAATTATTTTGGGAAGAATTCAAATATTGTCTGCAACCTGTTTTTATCTTGTCAGCCAATTTTTATTGCTTCTTATCTGTCGCTTTCTTCTGCTTTCTGTTATGTTATGATGTTATGAAGCATTAAGTAATTTTATTTTATGCTGAAGGTAAGCAGCAAATGATACTGTGAAAACTATACTAACTTTATTGTGTGTGTCCTGGAAGACTGTAAGACGCCCCACCACTCTGGTGAGGGGAAACCCACTAACCCAGAAACTGGTAAACGCAAGTGACGGTTTTAAGGGCTAATACTAACAGTCAGTTAAGAAGGAAGTTGAGCATAGACATAAGTCCTCTCTGACCCAGTTGACAGTAATTGTCGGAGCCTTTTACGGTTCAGTGCAGCCAATCCTGGGGAGAGCTCTGCCTCCGTCTCAATTAAGTTATAAGAAATGGGTGCAAAGCAAGGAAAGGTCTCTCCACCCCATCCGTATGTAGGAGAAACATGTAAGGATTATGTAGCCCGGGTCTGTGGGACTGATTATTACTTAGTTAGTCCCTGGTTTGATAATATGGCAGGATGGACAGAGGGGATGAAGTGTATAAATTCGTTCCCTCGGGAAGGGGCTAATGACACCTTCCATATGGATATGGTAAAAGGATTATGTTTAGGTGACACTGAAGCTTACCCACATTATGGTCCAGACGCCCAGTGGGACATGAAGTATATAGAAGTTGGGAGGGGAAAATTGGCTTACTTATACACCATATTGGTATGATAGACCAAATAAAAAGGTTAACAAACAGAAGTCAGAGAACCAGGAGGGATCTAAAAAGAAACATGAGTTAGAAAAAGAATTGACAAGGTGTTCACCTCAGAAGCCCCCTCCTCCCTATTTAGGAAATATCCCACAGATATATCCATCCCTTTCAAAAGATGACTTAGATTTACTGGCTGGATATACTGCTACCAATATCCAAACACCTACAGCTCCCCAGATCTTGCATCCACCTCCGCAGTTACCCCAACCTATGCCTGATCAGAGTGGTCAGGATCCAATGGCTGGTGCTGTTGGTGATGGGGATGCCATATCTCCCAGGCGCCTTAGATCACAAAAGTCTTTTCCCAAACCTGAACATATACCTCATCCTGATGAGGACAATGACCCTGAGGAACAGTTCCCTTTTATGAATGTAGGGGACACCTTTTTAAAGACACCTATTGAAGTAGATGATATTAATAAGATTGTTAAATACTACCCTAAACCCTCTTCATCTTCATCTGGGACATTTCATTATTTGAAGAGAGCTTGTAAATGGAGATGTCTGACTCAGGAGGATATGCGCCTTATAATAGATGGGATCGTTGGGCACAATTCCCCCTGGGATTGGAGTAAGGTCCCCTCTATAAGAACTGTAGAGCCCCCGAATACGCCGGCTGGAAATTATAAATTAAATACTGAGGCAGGCATAGACACAATGTAAGAAGAAATTAAATGTGAAATGGAGAGGTGTTTTCAGACTAGGCCTCGTTGCCGACTGCTGTAGCCTGTAAACAAATATCAGGAGAGTCTGTTATGGACTTTTGGAAGACGTTTAAAGAAGTTTTGAGTTTGGAGGCAGGAATGAGTATTCAGGATAATATGCATTCTATGCTCATTCAGACTTTCCTTACCAATCTACAGCCACATCTCCAGCTTACTGTTAAACAAATGATCTCTGAATGGCCTGGTCTTAATAAAGATCAATTTCAAAATAAGTTAATGGAGAAATATGCGGCGGGTTGTTTTTAAATAGTAAGACCTTAAGAGGCCCATTACCAAACTCAGCATAGGAATTGTCCCTCAAATCATCCCAATAGGGGAAGTGGCAGAAGAAGGGGTAGAGGGCCATGCTCTTGGAGAGGGGGGAATAATAGAACTCGTCCAGCAGGTTGCTTTAATTGTGGGAAGACTGACCACTGGATCAGTCGATGCCCTTACCCACTCAGGCAACATGCCCAAAATGATACCCAAGCTCAAGGCACCCAACCATATCCAAAAGCTCAGATCCGAGATCCCCCCCCCCCACTGCCACAGCCCCAGCCCCAGAATAATAACCCTCATTTTCCCGTAGCCTGGGGCAGCAGACATCACAATGAGGATGCCCGGGGGACTGTATCCCAGCATTCACTCTCATCATAAACCACTATAAGGAATCACCACTGATTGTGTTAACCATAGAGGGACATCCTCTCCCTTTTCTTGTGGATTCTGGTGCTACTAGTAGTGCTATATGTAAGGATTATTAAAGTGGTCCAAGAGAGAATGCTGAGCCCTCTGTGAGAATTAATGGGCTACTGACCAGATCTTATAAAACTCCTCCCCTCTCGATCCAACATCCATACAACCCCCAGCCAATGTTCACACACAGTTTTAAGATCATTCCAAATTGTCCTGTGAATTTATTAGGGAGAGATTTGTTTGTTCTGTTAAAGTTGCAGTTGGGGATTAGCAAGACGGGACACCTACATGTCACATCCTCAGTTATGCCCATTCATGTACCAAAGGATAATAGTTTTTTATATTTGGAATGCCAACCTCAAGATCCGCTACTTGATCCGGTTCCTCCTGAGGTTTGGGCAAATACTGACCAAGATGTTGGCCTTATCTCTTGTACACCATATAAGGCAATGCTTAAGCCCGGCGCTGCACCTGTTTACATTAAGCAATACCCCCTTTCACCAGAAAAAGAAACAGGATTGAGTCTATGTTGATGGAATTCCTAGAGGCAGGGGTTATTGAAGAAATTATTTCCCCCTATAATAGGCTGATAATATCTTTAGGTTTGTCCAGGATCTTAGAGTGGTAAATGCACAGATCATACCCATAGACCCTGTGGTTCCAGACGTACCATCTCTGCTACCAGCTATTCCTGCCCATGCAGAGTTTTTCTCTGTTATTGATTTAAAGAATGCATTTTTTTCTGTCCCAGTTGACAAGGAGACATGGCCACTCTTTGCCTTCACATTTCAATTTTGCCAGTATACTTGGTGTAGAATGCCTCAGGGTTATGTAGACTCCCCAGTAGTCTACTCCATTGTCCTCCAAGTTACACTGTGCCCTTGGACTCCCCCTCATGGCTCTGTCCTTTTACAATATGTGGACGATCTTCTCATATGTAGTTCTACTCGGGAGGCCTGCCAGGCAGACTGTGTTAGTTTATTACTGTGGTTATTTGAAAGTGGTCACAACGTTTCTAGGAAATTACAATGGTGTATGGAAAGTGTTGAGTATTTGGGCTTTGTTCTCAGTAAAGGTGAGAGGAAAATCAGCCATGCCAGAATTACCGCTGTACTGGGTCTGCCCCGCCGACAAACCAAGAAAGACATGTTGACATTTCTTGGCATGATTGGTTACTGCCGCCAATGGATTGCTGATTGTTCCTACTGTGATAATATTCTGAGACAAGCCACTAATACTGATATGCCTGACTCATTAAATGGTCTGAGGAAATGTTACAAGCTTTTAGTCATTTGAAATGTGCAGTGGTTTCAAGTCCTGGTATGGGCCTACCCGACTATGGCGTGATGTTTCACTTATTTGCCAGGGACAATTGTAAAACCATGGCGGGAATCCTGGCACAAGATCATGGAGGCAAATTCCGCCCTTTTACTTTTTTCTCAAAAGTGGTTCCCGTACAGGTTCAGGGCATGCCTACGTGTCTCTGAAGTTTGGCAGCCTGTGCTATGGTTGCTGAGATGGCCACGCCTATCACCCTAGGTCATCCCACCACTCTGCATACCTCACACAATGTTCAGGCCCTATTGAAGAACATACATACGCAACATATGTCAGCACAAACACTGAGTGGATTTGAAGTTGAATCCTCAACTTCATATCAAATACTCAGCACCCACATTCGGTCAAATGGCTATACTGAATGCCCTACTTGGCCACAAGGGGGAGCAGGATGATTTGCCTCCTCCCATACATGTACTGAACTTATACATGAACATACCTCACCTAGGCCTGGCTTACAGTCCACACCTATTGAAGGAGCACCTGATATTTTTGAGGATGGATCCTGTTCCCGCTCTAATGACAACACTTATCATGCAGGATATGCTGTGGTTCAACTCCATGATGTTATACTGGAATTGAATCCTATGCATTTTCAGTCAGCCCAAGCAGCTGAACTGATTGCCCTCATTAGAGATGTAAATGTATACACCGATTCCAAGTATGCCTTTGGGGTTGTACATGATCATGGGGTAATCTGGCAGAGGAGAGGATTAATAGATGCAGATGGGAGACAAATCTCACATTCCACCCTAGTACATGATCTCCTTGCCGACATCCAATTACCAAGCAAAGTTGCTATTATCCATTGTAAGGCACATACTGGTCTCCAAACGCACATAGCTAAAGGGAATGCCCTAGCTGATCAGGCAGCAAAAGAGGCTGCTGTTAGAACGACAGCAACAGTTCAAATGCCCTCCCTAGTTACAGACATTACCCTTACTGACAATCTATTGCTAAGCCTTGAGGATTTGGCTACCAGTAGTGACAAAATAGAATGGCAGTCGGAAGGTGCAGTACAAGACCCTGATACGGGGGAAACCATGTATCCCAGTTGCAAGCACACTGATTTGCACTGATTTTAATTGCACAATATCATGGTCTTGGCCATAGGGGAGCACAGGCAACCACTGACTTCATTCAGAGAGATTTTTTTTATACCAGGTCTTAAATCAAAGGTACAATCTCATGTATCACGTTGTATTATATGTCTCAGGAACAATCCAAATAATTCAAGGAAGGCCCAACACTAGCATCTGAATTACCCAACTTCGCCATTCACTCACTTACAAATTGACTTCACCCATATCCCAAAGACAGGAAGAAAGCAGGAGTATGCCATTGTAATTGTGGATATGTTCTCTAGATGGCCAGAGGTCTTTCCTACTACCAATGAAACCACACAAATTGTGGTAAAAATTTTGTTACAAGAGATCATCCCCAGATGGGGGTGTCCTGTTCAAATTGACTCAGATACAGACGTGGACAAAATTGTTGGTACCCTTTGGTCAATGAAAGAAAAAGTCACAATGGTCACAGAAATAACTTTAATCTGACAAAAGTAATAATAAATTAAAATTCTATAAATGTTAACCAATGAAAGTCAGACATTGTTTTTCAACCATGCTTCAACAGAATTATGTAAAAAAATAAACTCATGAAACAGGCATGGACAAAAATGATGGTACCCCTAACTTAATATTTTGTTGCGCAACCTTTTGAGGCAATCACTGCAATCAAACGCTTCCTGTAACTGTCAATGAGACATCTGCACCTCTCAGCAGGTATTTTGGCCCACTCCTCATGAGCAAACTGCTCCAGTTGTGTCCGGTTTGAAGGGTGCCTTTTCCAGACTGCATGTTTCAGCTCCTTCCAAAGATGCTCAATAGGATTGAGGTCAGGGCTCATAGAAGGCCACTTTAGAATAGTCCAATTTTTTCCTCTTAGCCATTCTTGGGTGTTTTTAGCGGTGTGTTTTGGGTCATTGTCCTGTTGCAAGACCCATGACCTGCGACTGAGACCAAGCTTTCTGACACTGGCTAGTACATTTCTCTCTAGAATTCCTTGATAGTCTTGAGATTTCATTGTACCCTGCACAGATTCAAGACACCCTGTGCCAGACGCAGCAAAGCAGCCCCAGAACATAACAGAGCCTCCTCCATGTTTCACAGTAGGGACAGTGTTCTTTTCTTGATATGCTTCATTTTTTCGTCTGTGAACATACAGCTGATGTGCCTTGGCAAAAACTTCGATTTTTGTCTCATCTGTCCACAGGACATTCTCCCAGAAGCTTTGTGGCTTGTCAACATGTAGTTTGGCATATTCCAGTCTTGCTTTTTTATGATTCGTTTTCAACAATGGTGTCCTCCTTGGTCGTCTCCCATGTAGTCCACTTTGGCTCAAACAACGACGGATGGTGCGATCTGACACTGATGTTCCTTGAGCATGAAGTTCACCTTGAATCTCTTTAGAAGTCTTTCTAGGCTCTTTTGTTACCATTCGGATTATCCGTCTCTTAGATTTGTCATCAATTTTCCTCCTGCGGCCACGTCCAGGGAGGTTGGCTACAGTCCCATGGATCTTAAACTTATGAATAATATGTGCAACTGTACTCACAGGAACATCTAGTTGCTTGGAGATGGTCTTATAGCCTTTACCTTTAACATGCTTGTCTATAATTTTCTTTCTGATCTCTTGAGACAGCTCTTTCCTTTGCTTCCTCTGGTCCATGTCGAGTGTGGTACACACCATATCACCAAACAACACAGTGATTACCTGGAGCCATATATATAGGCCCAATGGCTGATTACAAGGTTGTAGACACCTGTGATGCTAATTAGTGGACACACCTTGAATTAACATGTCCCTTTGGTCACATTATGTTCTGTGTTTTCTAGGGGTACCATCATTTTTGTCCATGCCTGTTTCATGAGTTTATTTTTTTACATAATTCTGTTGAAGCATGGTTGAAAAACAATGTCTGACTTTCATTGGTTAACATTTATAGAATTTTAATTTATTATTACTTTTGTCAGATTAAAGTTATTTCTGTGACCATTGTGACTTTTTCTTTCATTGACCAAAGGGTACCAACAATTTTGTCCACGTCTGTAATGGCCCAGCTTTTGCGTCCAGGGTATGTAAGGAGCTTTCCAAAACCCTTAGGATTGACTGGAAGTTCCATCTCCCTTATCACCCACAGAGTTCTGGGGTAGTAGAAAGAATGAATAGAACAATTAAAGAGAAAATAAGGAAAATTACTGGAGGCAAGTTCACTAACTGGAAAAAGTTCTTGCCTATAGCCCTAGCAGAAATTAGCATGTAGCCTAATAAGAATACTGGTTACTCACCATTTGAGGTCCTAATGGTAAGACCCTTGCCCACCCCTTGGGGTCTAAAGGCCCTCGTGATAGAAAAAGGGGATCTAGAAGTAGTACAGGCAGAATATGTGAGATAACTTGTAGAAATGTTAGATCAAATTGAACGAGATGTTGCCCGTGCCTCTCCTTTCTCTCCACATGAACCTACTCATCTTTTCCAACCATGAGAGGTGGTGATAGTTCAGCGCCTGGCAAAAGGACTACCCACCCGAGTGGTAGCAGTCACCAGAACAGCGATTCTCACAGAAGAGGCTCCAATCTGGATTCACGCTACCAGAGTGAAAAGGGTCCCTGAGGCTTCTTCTCTGGTGACGGACAAAGAGGGTGAAGCAGGTGTGAAATCCATGAACAAAGAGGGGAGCTCAGAAGAAGTTTCCCTGAAAAGTGCCTTGCCACAGGCTGAAGATGATGACCCCACAATATTCTGAAAGATTTGTTTGTCTGCTGATAATTATTAATCTTTGTGTTTTCTTATTCCGGCCTTCTCAGTGAGCAGGACAAAGAAATAACAAAAAGTAAGTGGTACTATACAGATACATTATATTGAATAACTTAGTGGCTCTGCAAAATAACTTAGTGGCTCTGGTTTTAAAATGGTAGAATATGTTTAATGGGACAGCCCCTTTAAATACTGTGAGCTGTCAGTTAGGATTGAATGAAAAGTCACAGCAATCTCTAGGTTCAAAATATTGTGATAGGCCCTCCAGTACTTAGTAGCATGTCTAACGTCAGCTGGCATCAGAAATATGACATTTCTTCACTTTTTTGTCAGAAAAGCTTGAATATTTTCCCAAAATCCCAAAGCTATGCAAATTAACTTTTCTAAAAAAAAGAAAAGATAAGTAATTCTTTCTGTTGCCAGCTGATGTTAGACATACTAATTTCCATATATTTTCCCCAGAAACCAAGAGCATTTCACTAGCCCACAGTAATTATCTCGTATATTAAGTGGTCTCCGTAATTAAAATAGTAAACAGCCAGAGGTTCCCCAAGGCCTGTAAACTAGAAAAGATTATTCTATCTGCTTTGCTGTCATAATGTCACGGACGGTGTACAGGAAACAAGGCAAAGCAACATGTATAAATGACTCGCTGGATCCAAAAGCTAAGGAACCAAGGGAGACCCCTGCAGAAGACCTGGCACTTTCCCTGGTTGCTCAGCCTATGCAAAGATCCTAATGGTGGAGGTTTGCATATCCACGAACCTTGACTATAAAGCCCTGAGCACCCTACAATAGTGAGGGGACACGACCACCGGCTCCCTACACAAGATACGGAGGGAGTCAGGGTCACCTGGGATCCAGCAAACAGAAAATAACAGATAAAGGTACAACACTTAGCTTTGAAGCAAACAGGAGAACAGAGTCAGCATGCACACACACTCCAGGAAGTAGCATAAGCCGCCCAGAAAAGCCTTCTGGGGAGGAATTTAAAGGGAAGCAATTAGTCCAACACATGACAGCTGAGAGAGGTTAACGAGAGGAGGAGCTGAATACCACAACACAGAAACTCAAGGAGGAGGTTCTGAAAGGCCTCTGTCAGAGCTTCTCAGCTGTCTGGTTGTGACACATAAAGAGCTTTTGTCCTGGAAGAGCTATTATCCTAGTAGTTATGCTACCAAGACTTTTAAAAGAATGACCAATGCTTGGAAGGTTATGCTATATTTGTGAAACACGCTCTTGTAATTATTTTAATATAGCTGAATGGCACATGTATTTTGCACATAAGGATCTTTCTTAATTTGCCTTAAATGAATTGCAAAGTATTTGCGTTTGTTAGAATCCCAATTTATTTGAAAACTCAGGATTAATACCAAATTGAAGGTTTAATAGTTGTATATAATAATAGGAGCTTTAGGCTACTTTCACACTACCGTTTTTTGCAGATCCATCATGGATGTGCAAAAACGCTTCCGTTACAATAATACAACCGCATGCATCTGTCATGAACCGATCCGGTTGTATTATGTATTCTATAGCCATGATGGATGAACACCATTGAAAGTCAATAGGGGACGGATCCGTTTTCTATTGTGCCAGATTGTGTCAGAGAAAATAGATCCGTCTCCATTGACTTACATTGTGTGCCAGGACGGATCTGTTTGGCTCTGCTTTGTCAGGTGGACAGCAAAATGCTTCAGGCAGCGTTTTGGTGTCCGCTTTCAGAGCAGAATGGTGACTGAATGGAGTCAAACTGATGCATTCTGAGAGGATCCTTTTCCATTCAGAATGCATTAGGGAAAAACTGATCCGTTTTGGACCGCTTCTGAGAGCCCATGACGGATCTCACAAACGGAAACCCAAAATGCTAGTGTGCAAGTAGAATTACATGTATAACAAACACAAAAGATCATTAATTGCAAAAAATAATAACAAAAGAAAGATTTTTTTTCAGTGCTGCATGAAAGTCACGGCTTCGGAGAGTATAAACAAGAGGATTAATTAGTGGAATTACAACTGCATAAAATATAGACACAACCTTATCTACTTTTGTGGAGGACCGGATATACATAAAGATAATTGTGCCATAGAAGGTCAGGACAACAGTTAGGTGAGACACACATGTTGAAAAAGCTTTGCTTCTACCTAACTGGGAAGGCAAGCAATACACTGCCCTCACAATCTGTACATATGACATACTGGTTAGAAGAAAGGAATATAGTATGATGATCCAAGCAAAAGCATAGTAAATTACATCTGTAGGCAGAGTTTGATTGCAGGAGATATTTAACAGTGGTATGAAGTCACAAAAAAAGTGGTTAATGATTCTTGGACCACAAAATAAGAGCTTTGAGCTAGGAATGACCAATAAGAGACTGCTCAAAAATCCACAAATCCATGACCACAAAGCCATTTGCTGACATAGGTTGGGGGTAGTAAGGGTGTTGTAGCGTAGTGGCTGGCATATGGCTAAGTACCTGTCATATGCCATTACAGAAAGGAAAAATAGTTCAGTGAATCCCAATGCATAGAAAAAGTAGACCTGGGCAAGGCAACCATTGTATGAAATTGTGTTGTTGTCAGTCATAACATCCACCAGCATCTTCGGCACTGTAGAAGTGATATACCAGATTTCAAGGAAAGAGAAATGGGATAAAAATATATACATAGGGATTTTCTTCAGAGTACAATCCAAGGTCACAATCCCAATAATGAGCATATTTGTAGCAATGGTCAAGATATAGATGGCAAAGAATATTCCAAAGAAAAGTAACTGAAATTGCCTACTGCTTGGAAATCCCAAAAGTATGAACATTCCTGCTTCACTTTGATTTCTGGATTTCATGTCTCATGCTGGCTTATACCTTTGGAGAAATCGCAGGAAATAGAAAAGAAATTACACTAAATTCTACTAAATATGCTGGTCACTTGTTTGGAGAACTCAAGTATGTACATTTTTATATACTGTTTGTACTGTATGTATAAGTATTGATAGAAAACCATGGCATTCTGAAGAAATTTTGTAATGATTTAAATAAGAAATCATTACAAAATTACTTCAGAGTGCTGTGGTATTATATCAATACTGTTACCCCCTTTAACACTGAGCACCGTCTATCTAGAGGAGGAGTGCTATTTAATTCTCCCGTTCAAATTTACTGTATGTATAAAACCTGATAACAAAACCAATAAAAAACCATTATACTTATATAGTTGGTAAGGTTGGAAAAAGACACAGGTTCATCAAGTCCAACCTATAATTCTACAGTACTGATCCAGAGGAAGTTTAAAAAAAAAACAACAACCTGTGAAGCAAATGTCTATTGGTCACAAACTGCAATACTTTTACTTTTAAGGCATCCAGGCCCTTCTTGAACCAGCTCAATGAATTAACCACCACAGCCTCCTGTGACAGAGAGTTCCATAGCCTCATTTCCCTTCTTTCCTCTAGATGTAGAGGATGTCTTCTTGTCATGGAAACGGGCTAGGCATAAACGGATCATTAGAAAGATCTCTGTATTTTCCATTCAGATACATGTACTGTACATTGTAATTACATCTCTCCTAAGCCAACTTTTGTCCAGACTAAACAAACCCAATTATGATAGTGATAAATAATGATAAATTATATGATATTCTAGGTGATGCAGTCCACCCACTCATGTAAATTAAGGTTAATTGCCCTCATTTGCACTCACTGTAGTTGAGCTAATACCAGTTTATTCATGTATTATCAGCCTACTTTACCTTCGGCAGTTAGATCAGGTGTCCCCCAGTGAGACTTGCTGGATTCCACAGCATCTGTTCTGATGTCAGTTTCCCTATTCATTCCCTTGAGTGTCTTGATGTCAGTCTCATACAAATGAAATAAAATACTGAATTTCTTTCCACACAATAGACACTGTGGGGATCCAGCAAGCCTCGTTGGGAGTCACAAGATCTAAGTTAAACAACTGATTATGTGTAGCAGCTCACTTACAAATGGGGAAGGGGGTGGGATTTCAGACCCAGGCCAAAGGAACTCAGCCAAACAATGCAAAAAGTGTATTTTTAAACACTCTTGTTACAATATTTTGTCCACAAATAGCTCAATTTCTGGCCAAATGTTGCAACTAGAGATGAGCGAATTTCTCAAAAATTCGATTTGGGCGGTTCGCCAAAATTTCTGAAAAGATTCAATTCAATACGAATTAATTTGTGGCGAATCGCATAAAAAAAACAGCTATTTCTTGGCTGCATAAAGCCTGTATAGTGGTGTAGAACACTGTGCCTTGCAGTAACATGCATAGGGATTCTACTATGGTAGTGAAACAATACTGTGAGTCAGTATGGCACGCAGATGACAGGTGTCGCTCTAAGAACCACTGTACACTTGACTTATTTGGTCAGTTACGGGGCAAAAACTGACCAAATAACTCAAGTGTGAACTCAGCCTTAGAGGTCGATGTTAGCGTCAAGAAGAAGCACACTCCTTTCACATCGTCATCAGCTGATTCCACATAGATGTCTACAGAACCTGTTCTATTTAACGCTTATACAAGTAGAGCCCCCCCCCCCGACAGAGTGGAAAGGGTGTCAGAAGTAAGTTTGTATTTTGCCCTTCCTCTGTTCTGTCAGAACAATAACCCCCCAAAAACGGATCTTGTATGTCGAGCATCCTCCTTCACTCGATCAACATTTGGTCAGTAATCCCTCAATATTGCTAATGCCCAAAAAAAAACAGAAGTGGATCCAAAACAGAGATGACACTTGAATTGAATATTTGCATGTCTTCTGAGTTTTTTACCCACTCCTGCTTTTAGCTACCAAATCAGCCAATTCTGACGGGACCATACAGGCCTACAGCTGCTACACAGACAGGATCCATTGTGTGTCTCATTTTTCCTTCCTTCTGACACATCAGAAGAAAGGTCAAATAAATGGTGATATCAACCAGGTCAAAAAGGCAAAATAAATGGGAAGGATATCCCACGGCGCAAAAAACACCCAGTTGTTGGAGTAATGATGGTTTCTGTTTATTTAGGCAAGCGGTACAACGCGTTTCGGTGTTTAACCCCTTCTTCAGGTACAATTGACTTGCAAAATAGTAGCCCAGTCATGGAGTGGGGAGGGTGAAAGCAGCATGAGGAGACTACAGAGTGGACAAGTGACATAGTGATGAGGTGGCAGCAGATTGAGGAGGCCGCAGAGTGGCAAGGTGACATAGTGTTGAGGTAGAAGCGGCATGAGTAGACCACAGAGTGGCCCAATGACATAATGTTGAGCTGGCAGAAGCATGAGGAGGCCACAGAGTGGCAAAATAACAGAGTGTGGAGGTGACAGCAGCATGAGGAGGCCACAGAGTGGCACAATGATAGAATGTGGAGATGGCAGCAGCAGCATGAGTAGGCCACAAAGTGGCAAAATGACATAGTGTTGAGGTGGCATCAGCATGAGGAGGCCAAAGAGTGACACAATGACATAGTGTGGAAGTAGCAGCAGCAGTAGCATGAGGAGGCCACAGAGTGGCACAATGACAGAGTGTGGAGGTGACAGCAGCAGCATGAGGAGACCACAGAGTGGCCCAGTGACATAGTGATGAGGTGGCAGCAGCAAGAGGAGGCCACAAAGTGGCAAAGTGACATAGTGTTACAGTAGCAGCAGCATGAGGAGACAACATAGTGGCCCAGTGACATAGTGTTGAGGTGGCAGCAGCATGAGGAAACCACAGAGTGGCACAATGACATAGTGTGGAAGTGACAGTAGCAGCAGCATGAAGAAGCCACAGATTGGCACAATGACAGAGTGTGGAGGTGGCAACAGAAGCATGAGGAAGCCACAAAGTGGCAAGGTGACATAGTGTTGAGGTGAAAGCAGAATGAGGAGGCCACTTAGTGGCACAATGACATAGTGTTGAGGCGGCAGCATCATGAGGAGGCCACAAAGTGGCACAATGGCAGAGTGTGGAGGTGACAGAAGCAGCATGAGGAGGCTAAGGAGTGGCATAATGCCATAGTGTGGACATGGCAGCATGAGGAGACCACAGAGTGACACAATGACAGAGTGTGGAGGTTACAGCAGCAGCATGAGTATACCACAGAGTGGCACAATGACATAGTGTGGAAGTGGCAGCAGTAGCATGAGAAGGCCACAGAGTGGCACAATGACAGAGTGTGGAGGTGACAGCAGCAGCATGAGGAGACCACAAAGTGGCCCAGTGACATAGTGGTGAGGTGGCAGCAGCAAGAGGAGGCCACAGAGTGGCAAGGTGACATAGTGTTACAGTAGCAGCAGCATGAGGAGACAACATAGTGGCCCAGTGACATAGTGTTGAGGTGGCAGCAGCATGAGGAGACCACAGAGTGGCACAATGGCATAGTGTTGAAGTGACATTAGCAGCAGCATGAAGAGGCCACAGATTGGCACAATGACAGAGTATGGAGGTGGCAGCAGAAGCATGAGGAAGCCACAGAGTGGCAAGGTGACATAGTGTTGAGGTGGCAGCAGAATGAGGAGGCCACTTAGTGGCACAATGACATAGTGTTGAGGCAGCAGCATCATGAGGAGGCCACAAAGTGGCACAATTACAGAGTGTGGAGGTGACAGCAGCAGCATGAGGAGGCCAAGGAGTGGCATAATGCCATAGTGTGGACATGGCAGTATGAGGAGACCACAGAGTGGCCCAGTGACATCGTGGTTAGGTGGCAGCAGCATGAGGTGTCCACAGAGTGGTAAGCTGACATAGTCTTAAGGTAGCAGGAGCATGAGGAGGCCACAGAGTGGCACAATAGCATATTGTGGAGGTGGCAGTAGCAGCATGAGGAGGCCACAGAGTGACAAGGTGACATAGTGTTGAGCTGGCAGCAGCAGCAGCATGAGGAGGTCACATCGTGGTTAGGTGGCAGCAGCATGAGGTGTCCACAGAGTGGTAAGGTGACATAGTCTTAAGGTAGCAGGAACATGAGGAGGCCACAGAGTGGCACAATGACAGAGTGTGGACGTGGCAGGAGCAGCATGAGGAGGCCACAGAGTGGCAATGTGACATAGTGTTTAGGTGGCAGCAGCATGAGGCTGCTCCTGCTCCTCCTCTCTTGTCACCTATGTAGAAAAAAGAAACATTTCACTTCACATTGCTTGTGCTCCAATGTCCTCCTCTTCCTACTCCAGTTCAGCCCTGACAGGGCTCATGTGGCTGTGAGATATACTGTAGGCACCACATCTCCAGTCCCATGACCAGCCAGATTTACAAGCATCTTTTCCAGGATTTGAATCAGTGAAATTACATTGTTCATCCCGTAGTCCTGGCGACTAACAAATAAAGTGGCCTCCTCAAAGGGCACAAGAAATAGGCAGGTGTTATGCATGAACAGTCACTGGCTAACATCGAAGTTACACAGGGGAGTATGTCTGTCCGCCTGTATAATTAAGAAATCGTTTATGGACCTTTCTCTGTTCGTACAGTCGGTCCAACATATGGAGGGTGGAATTCCAACGGTATAAACGTCGCATATCAGCCTATATTGGGGACGCCATTCTGTCACTGCAGGTCAAGAAGGGTTTGCTTGGCGGTGTACGAGTGGCTGAAGTGCATGCAAAGTTTCCTAGCCATTTTTAGGATGTCTTGCAGATGGGTGGAAGACATCAGGAACCGCTTGGGCGCATGGCTCAGCCCTCCTTGACTCAGTGCAGACAGCATGTTCTTCCCGTTGTAAGTCACCATGGTTCCGATTTTGAGTTGTTGTAGAAAAAGACAGGATTCAATTTCTTGATGAAGGACACAGAGCAGTTCCTCCCCTGTGTGACTCAGTTTGCCCAGGCAAACGAGGTGTAGAACAGAGTGATGCTGCTGTGCCCTGCACATGTGGTATGCTGGAGGAGCACTGTGAATTGTCCCTGCAGTGGGGGCTGAGGACAGGTAAAGGATGAGGAGGCAGAGGCGGACATTGTCGCAGGACCAACAGCATGAGAACTTGGAGGCGGAAGCGGCGTAACCTGGCAAAGTTGCTGGTGTGGCTGGGCAGGAACCACATATGCCTAATGGGCCATAAAGGACATATATTGTCCTTGCCCATAGTTACAGCTCCACACAACGCTGCCATGCACTTTGGAAGACACCGACAGGCTCAAGGACCGGCCCACCTTCTGTTCTACATATGTGTGCAGGTCTGGTACTGCCTTTTTGGCAAATAAGGATGGCTTGGGACTCTCCACCTTGGCTCGGCACAAGCATCCGTTCTCTTAAAGGTGCAGAGTCCACCACTTGGAAAGGGAGGGACTGCAGCACCAGCAACTTGGACAGGAGCACGTTCAGCTTCCGCGCAGTTGGAAGAGTGCACGCATACTGTTGTCTCTTGACAATTGCTTCGGTGATCGATTGCTGATGGAATGACTGACGATGAGGAGGAACAGGAGCATCAGGACCGGTAGAAGATGGGAAGGACAGACAGCTCCCTTTGGCTGAGGTGGTGGAGCCTTGACTGCATAAAATAGGGTGCATGCCATTGGGTGATGCAGTGGTTGCACCCTGGCCACGGTTCACCTTTTGCCCACAGATTCGGCAAATGGCCATGTTCACTTCCTCCGGCGGCTTTACAAAAAACTGGCACACCGCCGAGTATGGCATTTTCTCCCCAACACTGACTTACTGCTACCGCCACTTGGTCCGCAAAACCCTGTAACACTACTTTCTGGGCCAATAGGCTCCTGCAAAGTGGGTGGTCAACCTCAGGCACGTTTGGCTCCCGACCTCCAACTGCTGCAACCCTGCTGACTCCCGGCCACACTGTGACTCCCCTCACGCGCAAGCTGCCACCCTCTTCTACTGATAGTGATGAAGCCCCTTCGTCACCCGGCTTCAGATTGCAATCAGCTACAGTATCATTGAGTACTGTCTGCATGTCACTGTATAGTGGAGCTGAGTCCACAGCATATAGTACTTCTCTGGCAGAGGGAACAGAAAAAGGCAAATGCAGGTTGAAGACAGGTGAGGGCACAGGGCCTGCTTCCGGGCCATGCCAACTAAGGGTTTTGTCTGACAAACCCACCGACTCTTGGAGTCAACCATTCAAGAACCGTTGCTGGTCAAGACACGACCGCTAGCTGACACTAGGAGCTCAGGCCTCTACAAGTGACCCCTGATGCCACGCCCCTTTACTCTGCTGCCACCTGTGCCTTTTTTTTCCCACTTATACACGGCAAAAAAGGCTTTAGAACATATAACTGCACAGCAGAATGACAAATAATATATATATTTTTTGCCACTATTACACGCCAAAAAGGGCTGTAATTTTCTCACTTCACCAAAAAACGGCTAATAAGTAGGGTTAAATAAACCTAAACTGCAAAGTTTGGGTTCGTACCGAACTTTAGGATTTTTGGACCCCGGACCTGAACCTGAACATTTCAGTAAAAGTTCGGGTTCGGTGTTCCGCTATTTTATGGCGCTTTTTGAAAGGCTGCAGAGCAGCCAATCAACAAGTGTTTAACTCGGTGTCCTTAGAAGCCATCACAGCCATGCCTACTAATGGCATGGCTGTGATTGGCCAGTGCAGCATGTGACCCAGCCTCTATATAAGCTGGAATCACATAGAGCTGCACGTCACTCTGCTCTAATTAGTGTAGGGATAGGATGCTGCTGCTGTGAGGGAGAGACTAGGACAAAATCTTTAATCAGAAGTGCTTGATTACTCAGCAATCTACCTAGATTTTGTTTTGTGGGTGCAGTGCACAATCTTTTTACCCTGCCCTGAGCCCAGTGAACCAGAAAAATACCTTTTATCCGTCTGTTAATTAGGTGGGCAGCGGCTGCAATTTTATGCAAGTTCTGTGCACCAGTACAGCATCTGTGCATTTGTGACAGTCAAATAGAAGCTTGAAATACTGCAATTATATTCTGGGTTTAAAAAAATCACCCATTTTTGGCAAGACCCTACATCTGTGGCCTTTGCAGCATTTGTCTGTGTGCAATTTAAGCTGAAATACTGGAATAATTTTTGGGGTTTTAAAAAACACACATTTTTGGCAATATCCTCCATCTGGGGCCTATGCCGCATTAGTCAGTGTGCAATTTAAGCTAGAAATACAGCAATAATTTTCTGGGTTTTAAAAAACACCCTTTTTGGGCAAAATACTAAATTTTACAGCCCTTGCTGCATCTGTCAGTGTGAAATTCAAGCATTATATACTGCTGTCATATTTTGTTATTAAAAAAACACTCTTTTTGTGCAAAAAACTTAATTTTGCGGCGTTTGCTGCATCTGTCATTGTTAAAAACAAGCTTGAAATACTTCAATAATTTTCTGGGTTTTAAAAAACGCCCATTTGTGGTTAACCCTCCATCTGGGGCCTATGCCGCATTAGTCAGTGTGAAATTTAAGCAAAAAATACAGCAATAACATCTGTCATTGTTAAAAACAAGATTAAAATACTTCAATAATTTTCTAGGTTTTAACCCCTTATTTCACCTTAAGGACCAGGCCATTTTTTACTAATCTAACCAGTGTCACTTTATGTGGTGATAACTTTAAAACCCTTTTACTTATCCAGGCCATTCTGAGATTGTTTTTTCGTCACATATTGTACTTCATAACACTGGTAAAATGGAGCGAAAAAAATTCATTTTTATTTATAAAAAAATACCAAATTTAACTAAATTTTTTAAAAATTAGCAAATTTCCAAGTTTCAATTTCTCTACTTCTATAATACATAGTAATACCTCCAAAAATAGTTATTAGTTTACATTCTTCATATGTCTACTTCATGTTTGGATCTTTTTGGGAATGCCATTTTATTTTTTTGTGGACGTTACAAGGCTTAGAAGTTTACATGCAAATCTTGAAAATTTTCTGAAATTTTCAAAAACCAACTTTTTAGGGACCAGTTCAGGTCTGAAGTCACTTTGTGAGGCTTTTATAATAGAAACCACCCAAAAGTGACCCCATTCTAGAAACTACACCCTCAAGGAATTTATTAACCCTTTAGGTGTTCCCCAAGAGTTGATGGCAAATGGAGATGAAATTTCAGAATTTAAATTTATTGCCAAATTTTCCATTTTAATCCATTTTTTCCACTAACAAAACAAGGGTTAACAGGCAAACAAAACTCTATATTTATTGCCCTGACTCTGCGGTTTACAGAAACACCTGATATGTGGTCGTACACCACTGTACGGCCCCGTGTCAGGGCATAGAGGGAAAGGAGCGCCGTGTGGTTTTTAGAAGGCAGATTTCGCTGGACTGGTTTATTTACACCATGTCCCATTTGAAGCCCCCTGATGCACCCCTGTAAACTAAAGAATCAGGGGAATAAATATTGAGTTTTGTTTGGCTTTTAACCCTTGCTTTGTTACGGGAAAACATGGACTAAAATTGAAAATTTTCCAAAAAATACCTGTTTTAGCATCGTTTTTATTTTTTATTATTTACAACATTCATCTGACAGATTAGATCATGTGCTATTTTTATAGAGCAGGTTGTTACGGACGCAGGGATACCTACTATGTTTACTTTTTTAAATTTATTTAAGTTTTACACAAAAATTAACATTTTTGAAACAAAAAAATTATTTTAGTGTCTCTATAGTCTGAGAGCCACAGTTTTTTTTTGTTTGTTTTTTGGGCGATTGTCTTAGGGTATCATTTTTTGCAGGAGGAGATAACTGTTTTAATGGTGTGATTTTGGGGTGCATATACCTTTTTGATCGCTTGCTATTACACTTTGTGTGATGTAAGGTGACAAAATTATGGCTTTTTTTACACAATTTTTTTTTTTTACGTTGTTCACCTGAGGGGTTATATCATGTGATATTTTTATATAGCAGGTTCTTACGGACACGGCAATACCTAATATGTGTACTTTTTTTTATTTATTAAGGTTTTACACAACAATATCATTTTTGAAACCAAAAAAACTTGTTTTAGTGTCTCCATAGTCTGAGAGCCATCTTTTTTTTTATTTTTTGCGGGGTGAGGAGACTGTGTTAATGGTACTATTTTGGCGTACATATGACTTTTTTGATCACTTTTATTACCTTTTTTGGGAAGTAAGGTGGGCACAATGTAAATTTCATCATAGTTTCTTTTTTTATGGCGTTCACTATGCAGGGGATGTAACATTTTATAGAACAGGTTGTTACGGACGCAGTGATATATAACATGTGTGGGAAATTATTATTATTATTTTTTTAATCAGGGATAAACTCCCTCCCTCTGTGACTCCATCCTGTCCGAGGGCTGCAAAGGCACAGCAGCCCCCAGATGGGAGACAGAGCTCCCTCCCCTTCCATACAGCGGTCCCTACGGACCGCGGCATGGAAGGAATTAAAATGGCTGACATCTGCAGAGATGTCAGCCGTTTGAATCAGAGTGTCAGCAATTCTGAGAATAAACTGGGGGCGGGCGGAAGATCACGCACCCGACCCCCACACTGTCGCCCACCTCCCGCACCGCCCGCAATCCTCCCCCCGCTGTGCCCGCACAAAAACACAAAGGGCTGCGGGGGGGGGGGTTAACTTTGAAATATAGGCACTTTGAGGTTTCTGATCCCTGTGGTCACGGATCGCGCACCCGCCCCCCACACTGTCGCCCGCCTCCCGCCCGCGTCCCGAATCACCTGCAATCCTCCCCCCACTGCGCCCGCAAGCACAAAAACACAGAGGGCTGAAGGGGGGGTTAACTTTGAAAAATAAGCACTTTGAGGTTTCTGATCCCTGAGGTCACGGACAGCAGAGATCAGAAACTTGCATAAGCGCTACAAACCGCAGGTCTGAATTGACCTGCGGTTTGTAACGATCGGCAATGCTGGAGGGTCATAGGACCCCCCTAGGCATTGTCACAGGGTGCCTTCTGAATTATTTCAACAGGCACCCTGCTCCAATCACTGCCAGCCGTCCGGCAGTGATCAAAACTACACAGGACGTACAGGTACGCCCTGTGTCCTTAAGTACCAGGACATCAGGGCGTACCTGTATGCCCTGTGTCCTTAAGAGGTAATAAAACACCCATTTTTGTCAATACTCTCCATCTGGGGCCTATGCCGCATTAGTCAGTGTGCAATTTAAGCTAGAAATACAGCAATCATTTTCTGGGTTTTAAAAAACATCCTTTTTGGGCAAAATACTAAATTTTACAGCCCTTGCTGCATCTGTCAGTGTGAAATTCAAGCATTATATAATGCTGTCATATTCTGTTATTAAAATAACACCCTTTTTGGGCAAAATCCTAATTTTGCGGCGTTTGCGGCATCTTTAATTGTTAAAAACATGCTTGAAATACTTCAATTATTTTCTGGGTTTTAAAAAAACACCCATTTTTGGCAATAACCTGAAATTCAAGTGTTATATACTGCTGTCATATTCTGTTATTAAAAAAACACCCTTTTTGGGCAAAATACTAAATTTGCGGCCTTGTCTGCATCTATCATTGTGAGATACAAGCTTGAAATACAGCAATAATATTCTGGGTTTAAAAAAAAAACCTTTTTGGGCAAAGCACTTAATATTGCAGCCTTTGCTGCATCTGTCATTGTCAGATACACACATTAGATACTGGTGTTTTATTATGCTATTAAAAAAACACCCCTTTTGGGCAAAAAACTAAATTTGCGGCCTTGTCTGCATCTGTCAGTGTGAGATACAAGCTTGAAATACAGCAATAATATTCTGTGTTTAAAAAAAGACACCCATTTTTGGGCAAAAAAAAATATCTTGCTGCCTTGTCTACATCTGTCAGTGTGAGATACTAGCTTGAAATACAACAATAATATTCTGTGTTTAAAAAGACACCCTTTTTGGGCCAAATACTTAATTTTACAGCCCTTGCTGCATCTGGCAATACCCTGAAATTCAAGCGTTATATACTGCTCTCATATTCTGTTCTTAAAAAAACACCTTTTTTGGGCAAAATACTAAATTTGCAGCGTTGTCTGCATCTGTCAGTGTGAGATACAAGCTTGAAATACAGCAATAATATTCTGGGTTTAAATAAACACATTTTGGGCAAAGTACTTAATATTGCAGCCTTTGCTGTATCTGTCATTGTGAGATACACACGTTAGATATTGGTGTTCTATTCTGTTATTAAAAAACACCTATTTTGTGCAAAAAACTAAATTTGCGGCCTTGTCTGCATCTGTCAGTGTGAGATACATGCATTAGATATTGCTGTTCTATTCTGCTATTAAAAAACACCTATTTTGAGCAAAAAACTTAATTTGCAGCCTTTGCTGCATCTGTCAGTGTGAGATACATGCGTTAGATACTGCTGTTCTATTCTGTTATTAAAAAAAACACCTATTTTGGGCAAGATCCTAAATTTGAGAAATATAAGGAGAGCATCAAATAAGGGACGTGGCCCCGGTCGTGGTGCTGTTGGTGGAGATCCTGTTACAGGGAAAGGACGTGGTGGATCTGTGCCAACTACACGCACAAGTGAAACACCTTCCTCAGGTGCGAGTAGGCGACAGAACCTTCAGCGGTATTTGGTCGGGCCTAATGCGGCTTTATAAATGGTGAGGCCAGAACAAGTGCAGGCGATAGTAGATTGGGTTGCTAACAGTGCCTCCAGTTCCTTTACATTGTCTCCCACCTAATCTCCTGCTAAAAGATCAGAGTTGGCACCTGCAGCCGATGTCCATCAGTTTTTCACCTCACCCCCTTGCAAATCAGCCAAGCAGTCTGAGCCCCAAGTCATGCAGCAGTCTCTTCTGCTTTTTGATGACTCTGCTAGCAGGCTTTCCCAGGGCCATCCACATAGCCCTGCCCCAGAAGTGGAACAAGCTTTAAGATGAGTACATGGGAGGACCACCGCAGTACGTCTCGGATGATGACGATACACAGGTGCCAACTGCTGTGGCTTTCGAAAGTGTGCAGACCAACAAGGAGGGCAGGGGTGAAGACTGGGTGGAAGATGATGTGGAGGACGATGAGGTCCTTGACCCCACATGGAATCAAGGTAATGCGAGTGACCTGTGTAGCTCGGAGGAAGAGGCGGTGGTCGCACGGAGCCACCAGCACAGCAGAAGAGGGAGCAGGGTGCAAAAGTGGAGCGGCCGTCCCCTAGACAGTACGCCTGCTACTGCCCACCGCAGCAAAGGACTGAGCACATCAAAGCCAGCTCCAAGGAGTTCCCTGGCATGGCAGTGGCAGTTCTTCAGACAATGTGCTGGTGACAAGACCCGAGTGGTTTGCATGCTGTGCAATCAGAGCCTGAAGCGAGGCATAAACGTTCTCAACCTGAGCACACCCTACATGACCAAGCATCTACGTGCAAAGCATGAGCTGCAGTGGAGTAGACATCTCCAAGAAAAGGTCTCTGGCTCATCCTGCTTCCTCTTCTGTTGCAGTCTCGGCCTCTTCAGCCACCTCTGGAGTGACAGTGCCACTTGCCACACCGCAAACAGAGGATCTGCCAGCAACACCACAACCTAAGTCACCAAGCATCACCACAATGTCCCACGGAAGCGTTCAGCTCTCCATCTCCCAAACGCTGGAGCTGAAGAGGAAGTATCCCCCTACCCACCCGTGATCCCTGGCCCTGAATGCACAGTGGAAGCACAAGGTGAAGGCAGAGGAGGTGGAAGAGGTCGCCAACGCAGCTGGGGCTCCACCAGCACCTCAGAAGGCAGAGTTAGCATGGCCGAAATGTGTAAAAGCTTTGTCAGCACGCCACAACAACCAGTACCACCAGCTGATATGGAACGTCTAAGCAGGAGTCAGCATTTCACCAACATGGTGGAGCAGTATTTGTACACACGCCTACACGTACTGAATGACGGGTCTGCCCCCTTCAACTTCTGGGTCTCCAAATTGGGCACATGGCCTGAGCTTGCCCTATACGGCTTGGAGGTGCTGACCTTCCCTGCAGCCAGTGTATTGTCTGAACGTGTGTTTAGCACGGCAGGGGGTGTTATCACAGACAAGTGCAGCCGCCTGTCAATAGCCAATGTGAATAAGCTCACATTCATTAAAATTAACCAGGAATGGATCTTACAGGACTTGTCCGTACCTTGTGCAGAATAGACATGTATACTGGCCTTAACCAGCCATTGTTATACTACAGCGCAATTGCTCATTGTTGTATTTTGGATATTTCACACTCTTTTGGAGTGTACCCTAATAAAAAAATTAAAATTAAAAATTAAAACCAAAAACCAGTTTTGGCTACCTTGTCCTCCTCCACTGCCTCCTCAAACTCCTACTCCATATGGACCTCCACCTCATAAATCAAGTTTATTTTTTTTAATTTGTATGTATTTTTTTATGTCATTTCATTAATTTGTCTGTTACATTTTCATGTAAAATTCACCAATTTTAGGGTGTGCTATAACACTGCTATACCAAGTAGACAGGTACAAACATTTCACTAATTTTTCTGTTACATTTTCTGTTGAAATTCACCAATTCTTGGGTGTGATATACCCCTGCTTTACCTAGTAGACAGGTAAAAACATTTCACTAATTTGTCTGTCACATATTCGGGTGAAATTCACCAATTTTTGGGTGTGATATACCACTGCTATACCTAGTAGACAGGTAAAAACATTTCACTAATTTGTCTGTTACATTTTCTGGTGAAATTAACCAATTTTTTGTGACATGATTAAGAGGGATGGCCGGGGGCATCTGTATTGCTCCGCTAGAGGTGAAATTCTTGGACTGGCGCAATACGAACCAAAGCGAATGCATTTATCTAGAATGTTTTCATTAATCAAAAACGAAAGTTGGAGGTTCAAAGACGATCAGATACCGTTGTAGTTCCGACCATAAACGATGCCGACCGGCAATCCGGCGGCACTATTCCCATGACCCGCTAAGCATCTTCCGGGAAACCAAAGACTTTGGGTTCCGGGGGGAGTATGGTTGCAAAGCTGAAACTTAAAGGAATTGACGGAAGGGCACCACCAGGAGTGGAGCCTGCGGATTAATTTGACTCAACACAGGAATCATCACCCGGCCCAGTCCCCGAAAGGATTGACAGATTAGAAGCTCTTTCTTGATTCTGTGGGTGGTGGTGCATGGACGTTTTTAGTTGGTGGAGCGATTTGTCTGGTTAATTCCGATAACGAACGAGACTAATTACGCATCCCCCGGCGGTGAGAATTGTGTTCACCAGACTCTTGGATAGTGATACTGGACTTGTAGGTGAGGGCCTAGAGGTGAGCTGACGCTGTAAAACATTATATGCGCGGGCATACAGGTGAGCTGACCCGGTAAAACATTATATGCGTGGGCCTGTAGGTGAGCTGACCCTGTAAAAGATTGTAGGTGAGGGCCTGCTGGTGAGCTGACCCTCTAAGAAATTATATGCTAGGGCCTGCAGGTGAGCTGACCCTGTAAAACATTATATTCATGGGCCTGCAGGTGAGCTGACCCTGTAAAACATTGTAGGTGAGGGCCTGCTGAAGAGCTGACCATATAAAAAATTATATGCCAGGGCCTGCATGTGAGCTGACCCTGTAAACCATTATATGCGTGGGCCTGCAGGTGAGCTGACCCTATAAAAGATTGTAGATGAGGGCCTGCTGGTGAGCTGACCCTCTAAAAAATTATATACCAGGGACTGCAGGTGAGCTGACCCTATAAACCATTATATACGTGGGCCTGTAGGTGAGCTGACCCTGTAAAAGATTATAGGTGAGGGTCTGCTGGCGAGGTGATCCTCTAAAAAAATGATATGCGAGGGCCTGCAGGTCTAGCTGATCCTGTAAAACATTATATGCAAGGGCATGCAGGTGAACTGACCCTGTAAAACATTATATGCGTGGGCCTGCAGGTGAGCTGACCCTGTAAAAGATTATAGGTGAGGGCCTGCTGGCGAGCTGACCCTCTAAAAATTTATATGTGAGGGCCTGTAGGTGAGCTGATCCTGTAAAACATTATATGCGTGGGCCTTCAGGTGAGCTGACCCTCAAAAAATTCCCTTTGGCCCTAGAATAATGCCCAGTGTTCAAAGGCCACGTACCCTGAACTCAAAGAGTTCTGAGGACATAGTTGACTGGCTAACACTGGACACCCAATCCTCTACAGCTTCCGCTAGGAACCTTGAGGCACCATCCTCCTCCAGCTTAGCTTCGGGCACCTCTCAAGTTACCACTCGCCCGCTTGCTGCCACCACCAACACTAGCACCTCAGCCCCTTCACTTGATCTGTCAGAGGAGTTATTTACACATCAGTTGGAAGAAATGAGTGATGCGCAACCATTATTGCCAGAGGATGTAGATAACAGGGATATGTCTCAGTCAGGCAGCATTGCACACATGGACGTGCGGTGTGATGATGATGATGTTGTACCTGCTGCTGCTTCCTTTGCTGAGTTGTCAGATACAAGTGAAGCAGTTGACGATGACCATGTGTCCGTGGATGTCACGTGGGTGCCCCCTAGAAGAGAAGAAGAGCAGGGGGAAAGTTCAGACGGGAAGACAGAGAGGAGGAGGAGACGAGTTTCAAGCAGGGGGAGGTCGTCGCAAGGAGCTAGTGGCACAGTCAGACAGCATGCATCGGTACCCGGGGTCAGCCAGACAGCACGCCAATCAATGCATGCTGTTGCCACCACCAGAATGCCGTCATTGCAGAGCTCAGCAGTGTGGCATTTTTTTGTGTGTCTGCCTCTGACAACAGCGATGCCATTTGCAACCTGTGCCAAAAGAAACTGAGTTGTGGGAAGTCCAACACCCACCTAGGTACAACTGCTTTGCAAAGGCACATGATCGCAGATCACAAACGCCTATGGGATCAACACATGAGTACAAGCAGCACACAAACACAAAGCCACCATCCTCCTCCTGGTCCAGCATCTTCAGCCATGTCAACCACTGCTGTCCTCCTTGCCCCCTCTCAACCACCCGCCACTCCGCCTCTCGCCTTGAGCAGTTCCTGCTCATCTGCCCACAGTCAGGTGTCTGTCAAGGACATGTTTGAGCGTAAGAAGCCAATGTTCCAAAGTCACCCCCTTGCCCGGTGTCTGACAACTGGCTTGTCGGAACTCTTAGCCCGCCAGCTTTTACCATACAAGCTGGTGGAGTCTGAGACCTTCCAAAAATTTTTAGCTATTGGGACACCACAGTGGAAGGTACCCGGCTGAAATTTCTTTGCACAAAAGGCAATCCCCAACCTGTACTCGATAGTGCAAAAGGAAGTAAATGGCATGTCTGGCACACAGTGTTGGGGCAAGGGTCCATCTGACCACTAATACCTGGTCTGCAAAGCACGGTCAGGGCAGGTATATCACTTACACTGCGCATTGGGTAAATCTGCTGACGGCTGCCAAGCATGGAATGCGTGGCTCTGCAGAGGAGTTGGTGACACCGCCACGACTTGCAGGCAGGCCTGCTGCCACCTCCTCTACTCCTCCTACTCCATCCTCTTCCATAACCTCCTCGGCTGAGTCCTCTTCTGCTGCTGCGTCTTGCTCCACATCAACGGCACCCCCCCAGCTCCCCAGGGGCTATTCCACATCCCGGATTCGGCAGTGTCACGCCGTCTTGGGGTTGACTTGCCTGAAAGCAGAGAGTCACACCGGACCAGCACTCCTGTCTGCCCTGAAGGCACAGGTGGATCAGTGGCTGACTCCGCACCATCTGGAGATCGGCAAAGTGGTGTGTGACAACGGAAGCAATTTGTTGGCGGCATTGAATTTGGGCAAGTTGACACATGTGCCGTGCATGGCACATGTGTGTAATCTGATCGTACAACGCTTTGTGCATAAATACCCAGGCTTACAGGACGTCCTCAAGCAGGCCAGGAAGGTGTGTGGCCATTTCAGGCGTTCCTACACGGCCATGGCGCACTTTTCAGACATCCAGCGGTGAAACAACATGCCAGTGAGGCGCTTGATTTGTGACAGCCCGACACGTTGGAATTCAACACTCCTAATGTTTGACCGCCTGCTCCAACAAGAAAAAGCCGTCAACGAGTATTTGTAGGACCGGGGTGCTAGGACAGCCTCTGCGGAGCTGGGAATTTTTTTGCCACGTTACTCATGCGCAATGCCTGTAGGCTCATGCGTCCTTTTGAGGAGGTGACAAACCTAGTCAGTCGCACCGAAGGCACCATCAGCGACATCATCCCATTTGTTTTCTTCCTGGAGCGTGCCCTGTGAAGAGTGCTGGATCAGGCTGTAGGTGAGCGTGAAGAGGAAGAGGAAGAGTTGTGGTCACCATCACCACCACCAGAAACAGCCTTATCAGCATTGCTTGCTGGACCTGCGGCAACGCCGGAAGAGGAGTGTGAAGAAGAGGAGTCAGAGGAGGAATGTGGCTTTGAGGAGGAGGAGGAAGACCAACCACAACAGGCATCCCAGGGTGCTCGTTGTCACCTATCTGGTACCCATGGTGTTGTATGTGGCTGGGGGGAAGAACATACCTTCAGTAAGATCACTGAGGACGAGGAACAGGACATGAGTAGCTCGGCATCCAACCTTGTGCAAATGGAGTCTTTAATGCTGTCGTGCCTGTTGAAGGACCCTTGTATAAAAAGGCTGAAGGAGAACGACCTGTACTGGGTGTCCACACTACTAGACCCCCGGTATAAGCAGAAAGTGCCTGAAATGTTACCGAATTACCGGAAGTCGGAAAGGATGCAGCAGTTCTAAAATAAATTAAAAAGTATGCTTTACACAGCGTATAAGGGTGATGTCACAGCACAACGGGAATCTAACAGGGGAAGAGGTGAAAGTAATCCTCCTCCTACCACGACCACGCCGGCAAGGACACTTTACAGACGTGTTGTTGATGGAGGACATGCAGAGCTTTTTAAGTCCTACGTATCGCCACAGCCCTTCGGGGTCCACCCTCAGAGAACGACTCGACCGATAGGTAGCAGACTACCTCGCCTTAACTGTCTATCGACACTCTGAGGAGCGATGAACCCCTTGACTACTGGGTGTGCAGGCTTGACATGTGGCCTGAGCTATCCCAATTTGCGATAGAACTTCTGGCCTGCCCCGCTTCAAGTGTCCTGTCAGAAAGGACCTTCAGTGCAGCAGGAGGTATTGTCACTGAGAAGAGAAGTCACCTAGGTCCAAAAAGTCTAGATTACCTCACCTTTATTAAGATGAGGTATGGATCCCGAAGGGACTGATAGTGGGCGATACATTCGACTAAAAAAGGCCTGGTGATGAGATGATCTGCCTTGGGCTAAAAATGGTCCACACGCTGCTGTATTTTATCTCTGAATGCCGGATGACTTATCCGCCACCAACTAGTGTTCATGCCGCAATGTTTTTGGGCACTTTCTGCCTGGGAAACAAACATCAATACCTAATTTTCCAGGCATGTGTACATGCCTAATTTTTCTGGCCTCTGGTGCTGCACTGTGGCTTCAAAAACCAAACAAAAAAAAAAGGCACATACATGTGTCAATTCCCCTTCGTGATCGTTACCTTGTTGTGGTGAAGGGGCTTGCGTATCACAATGAAGCGATCATCACCTCTATGAGTGTGTTGGCAATGGCAATGTTGGCACACCCTAGATGATAAGGTCGTTGCTTCATTGTGAACAGACCAAAAGCGATTGGCTGGATAATTTTGCATAGAAAAAACATTAATTTTCTTTGTGATCATCTAAGGTGATCATTAAAGCCTACTAGGTCAACAATGGGCCCACACTGCAGAATCATTGTTTTTTGGGTCACTTAACTTTCACTGAACCACCTCAGCATGACCATAGACTTTGAAAAAACCCCATCGCCTGCAATCTCCCAAACGTGCGCATGAGCACAGTCATCACTACACCAAGATTGACGCATAGAGAAAAAAATTTATGTCATGAGTGTGTCAACTATTGAGAACTCTTTGCGGTTGTCTAAAATCAATTCCATACCCGTCCCCTGATAGGGGACGTAACAGGCATTAAACTGATAAGAATAGTACTACTTAACACGCCACTCATATCTGCTGGCACATTAGATTGCACGCGCAGTGCCCCAAATTGGAATTAAGAGGACCGACCAAGCATCTTTTTCAATCTTCCGGTTCCTAAAATCGATGCCATATACACGTCCCCTTATAGGGGACGTAACAGGGATTAAACTGATAAGAATAGTACTACTTAACACGCCACTCATATCTGGTGGCACATTAGATTGCACACGCAGTGCCCCAAATTTGAAGTAGGAGGACCGACCAAGCATCTTTTTCCATCTCCCGGTTCCATATACACGTCCCCTGATAGGGGACGTAACAGGGATTAAACTGATAAGAATAGTACTACTTAACACACCACTCATATCTGGTGGCACATTAGATTGCACGCGCAGTGCCCCAAATTTGAAGTAGGAGGACCGACCAAGCATCTTTTTCCATCTCCCGGTTCCATATACACGTCCCCTGATAGGGGACGTAACAGGGATTAAACTGTTAAGAATAGTACTACTTAACACGCCACTCATATCTGGTGGCACATTAGATTGCATGTGCAGTGCCCCAAATTGGAATTAAGAGGACCGACCAAGCACCTTTTTCCATCTCCCGGTTCCTAAAATCGATTCCATATACACGTCCCCTGATAGGGGACGGAACAGGGATTAAACTGATAGGAATAGTACTACTTGACACACCACTCCTATCTGGTGGCACATTCGATTGCACGCGCAGTGCCCCAAATTGGAAGTAGGAGGACCGACCAAGCATCTTTTTCCATCTCCCGGTTCCTAAAATCTATTCCATACACGTCCCCTGATAGGGGACGTAACAGGGATTAGAATGATAGGAATAGTACTACTTAACACACCTTATAATAACGCAGAGAGAGGCAACGCAGAGAGAGGAGTCTGAAGAAGAGGAGTCAGAGGAGGAAGGTGGCTTTGAGGAGGTGGAAGACCAAACACAGCAGGCGTCCCAGGGGGCATGTTGTCACCTTTCGGGGACCCTTGGTGTTGTACGTGGCTGGGTGGAGGAAGAGACCTTCAATGACATCAGTGAGGACAAGGAACGGGACATGGCTAGCTTGGTATCCAACCTTGTGCAAATGGGGAGTTTGCGGTTGTGAAAATGGACTGTTTGCGGTTGTTTGCGGTGCGTTAAACAGGGAGTTTGGTCTGTCACTGTGAAGCGGGCGTAACCGTTACACTACCTGATCGATACAACATCATACCTGATGTTTTAAAGCACGTTATTCCAAACAATTTAGGAATGTTAGGTGATTTATGCCCTTTATGGATTAAAACCCGACTCTGCGTCAACTATGTAATTTTCCATGGGAGTTTTGCCATGGATCCCCCTCCGGCATGCCACAGTCCAGGTGTTAGTCCCCTTGAAACAACTTTTCCATCACTATTGTGGCCAGAAAGAGTCCCTGTTGGTTTTAAAATTCACCTGCCCATTGAAGTCAATGGCGGATCACCCTGTTCCCCCGTTCGCAAACATTTGCGAAAACTCGCGTTCGCTGTTCGCGAACTGAAAATTTTATGTTCGTGACATCTCTAATTGCAGCTAATATTCCACTACTGCCCTCTGCTGCTCACAAAGCCTGGCCAACATGTGGAATGTCGAATTCCAGTGTGTACAGACGTCGCACAACAGCAGGTGAGCTGGCAATTTCAAGCGCTGCTGCAGCGTTGACAGACCAGCTGAAACTGTCAATAACTTGCTGAAATGTGCACACACGCGGCGCACCTTCACCAGTAGCTAAGGCAAATTGGGGTAGGTTTTGAGAAACCGCTGGACCTCTAAGTTTAAGACGTGGGCTAGGCATGGGATGTTTGTCAGCTTGCCAAGCTCCAAAGCCACCACCAAGTTACGGCGATTATCAGACATAACCATGCCTGGTTGTAGGTTGAGTGGTCTCTAATTCCCTGCAACACCTCTGCATTGGTTTGCTGTTTGTCCCCTAAGCATATCAGCTTCAGCATGGCCTGTTGCCACTTCCCGACTGCAGTGCTACACTGCTTCCAGTTACCAACTGATATCTGACTGTTGCTGCACGCAGATAATTTGGAGGTAGAAGTGGAGGAGGAGGCGGAGGAGGAGAAGTGAGGAATGTAACCACAAACGTAGGTGCTGGTGGAAACCCTGATTGACCTAGGGGCCACAATACTTGGCGTCGGTAGCACCTGTGCCATCCCAGGGTACGACTCGCTCCCAGCCTCCACCACATTCAGCCAGTGTGCCGCCAGGAAAATGTAGCGTCCCTGGCCGAATGCACTTGTCCATGTTTCTGTGGTTAAATGGACCTTCCCAGTAACTAATTTGGTCAGGGCATGTGCAATCTTACGGGACACATGTTGGTGTAAGGCGGGCACGGCACACCTTTAAAAATAGTGGCGGCTGAGGACTATGTAACGCGGTACGGCCACCGACATCAGTCTGCAGAAGGCCTCAGTGTCCACAAGCCTAAATGGCAACATATCCATGGCCAGTAATTTGGTAAGCTGCGCATTTAGTGCTATGGCCTGTGGGTGGGTGGCTGGGTATTTAGGCTTGCGTGCAGGCGCAGGGCTTGAGGCATCCAGGCCTGTGCCTTTGACAGGGGAGTGGCCAGCACATAACATAGGGGAAGAGGAGGCAGTGGTGTGATCCGCAGACACAGATTGTGGACCCAGGCATTCGGCCCACTTATTACATGCTGGTGGTGGTGAGTTTGCTAGTGTTTTGTGTGGCCCGCCTTCTCCTTTTTGCCACCCCACTGCCTCTTCCAGCCTATTGCAGTGCTGCAGATCCCACCTCCTCTGTATTGCTGTCCTCGGTGAAAAAAGGAGTAGTAACGTATTAAAACCTAACTTTTATTAGGGTTTTTAACCCCTTCAAGACACAGCCTTATTTCACCTTAAGGACCAGGTCATTTTTTGCAAATCTGACCAGTGTCACTTTAAGTGCTGATAACTTTAAAACGCTTTGACTTATCCAGGCCGTTCTGAGATAGTTTTTTCGTCACATATTGTACTTCATGACACTGGAAAAATTAAGTCCCAAAATTAATTTTTTTTGCATAAAAAAATACCAAATTTACCCCAAATTTGGAAAAATTTGCAAATTTCAAAGTTTCAGTTTCTCTACTTCTGCAATACATAGTAATACCCCCAAAAATTGTGATGAATTTACATTCCCCATATGTGTACTTCATGTTTGAATTATTTTGGGAATTATATTTTATTTTTTGGGGATGTTACAAGGCTTAGAAGTTTAGAAGCAAATCTTGAAATTTTTCAGAAATCCAATTTTTAGGGACCACTACAGGTCTGAAGTCACTTTGCGAGGATTACATAATAGAAACCACCCAAAAATGACCCTATTCTATAAACTACACCCCTCAAGGTATTCAAAACTGATTTTACAAACTTTGTTAACCCTTTAGGTGTTGCACAAGAGTTATTGGCAAATGGGGATGAAATTTGAGAATTTCATTTTTTTGCCTAATTTTCCATTTTAACCAATTTTTTCCACTAACAAAGCAAGGGTTAACAGCCAAACAAGACTGTATCTTTATTGCCCTGACTTTGCCGTTTACAGAAACACCCCATATGTGGTCGTAAACTACTGTACGGCCACACAGCAGGGCGTAGAGTGAAAGGTGCGCCGTATGGTTTTTGGAAGGCAGGTTTTGCTGGACTGGTTTTTTGACACCATGTGCCATTTGAAGCCCCCTGATGCACCCCTAGAGTAGAAACTCCCTAAAAGTGACCCCATCTAAGAAAGTACACCCCTCAAGGTATTCAAAACTGATTTTACAAACTTCGTTAACCCTTTAGGTGTTGCACAAGAGTTATTGGAAAATGGGATGAAATTTGAGAATTTAATTTTTTTGCCAAATTTTCCATTTTAACCAATTTTTTCCACTAACAAAGCAAGGGTTAACAGCCAAACAAGACTGTATCTTTATTGCCCTGACTCTGCCGTTTACAGAAACACCCCATATGTGGTCGTAAACTACTGTACGGCCACACAGCGGGGCGTAGAGTGAAAGGTGCGCCGTATGGTTTTTGGAAGGCAGATTTTGCTGGACTGGTTTTTTGACACCATGTACCATTTGAAGCCCCCCTGATGCACCCCTAGAGTAGAAACTCCAAAAAAGTAACCCCATTTTAGAAACTACGGGATAGGGTGGCAGTTTTGTTGGTACTAGTTTAGGGTACATATGATTTTTGGTTGCTCTATATTACACTTTTTGTGCGTCAAGGTAACAAGAAATAGCTTTTTTGGCATCGTTTTTTTTATTTGTATTTACAACATTCATCTGACAGGTTAGATCATGTGGTAATTTTATAGAGCAGGTTGTCACGGATGCGGCGATACCTAATATGTATACAATTTTTTTTATTTATGTAAGTTTTACACAATGATTTCATTTTTAAAACAAATTTTTTTTTTCATTTCTCCATAGTCTAAGAGCCATAGTTTTTACAGTTTTGGGGCGATTATCTTAAGTAGGGTCTCATTTTTTGCGAGATGAGATGACGGTTTGATTGGCACTATGTTGGGGTGCATATGACTTTTTGATCGCTTGCTATTACACTTTTTGTGATGTAAGATGACAAAAAATTGCTTTTTCTACACCGTTTTTATTTTTATTTTTTTACGGTGGTCACCTGAGGGGTTAGGTCATGTGATATTTTTATAGAGCCGGTCGATACGGACGCGGCAATACCTAATATGTAAATTTTTTTTTTATTTATATACGTTTTACACAATGATTTCATTTTTGAAACAAAAAAAATGATGTTTTAGTGTTTTCATAGTCTAAGAGCCATAGTTTTTTCAGTTTTTGGGCGATTATCTTAAGTAGGGTCTCATTTTTTGAGGGATGAGATGACGGTTTGATTGTTACAATTTTGGCGTACATGCGACTTTTTTGATCACTTTTATTACCTTTTTTGGGGAAGTAAGGTGGGCAAAATTTCAATTTCATCATAGTTTTTTATTTTTTATTTTTATGGCGTTCACCGTTCGGGAAAAGTAACATGACCGTTTTATATATCAGGTCGTTACGGACGCGGCGATACCAAACATGTGTAGGGAATTTTATTTTTCTCATGTTTAATCAGTGATAAATGTGTTTTTTGATTTTTACTTTTTTTTCACTTTTTTCAAAAAAAAATTTTGACCCAGACCCACTTGGTTCTTGAAGATCCAGTGGGTCTGATGTCTGTATAATACAGTACAGTACAATATATATTGCACTGTACTATATTTTACTTACACTGAACAGATCTATGCTTTCAGCACAGATCTGTTCAGCACCATGGACAGCAGGACGCCTGAGAGGCGTCCTGTTGCCATGGGAACCTTCCCCGTCTGCTCAGTTATGTTCAGAACTGCGCAGACGGGGAAGGGTAAGGACGGGGCTCTGGGGGGGCTGTCTGGAAGCTCTCTCCCTCGCCATTCGGGGGGCTGCAAAGGCACAGCAGCCCCCCGATGGGAGAGGGAGGGAGCTCCCTGAGCTGTTAACCTTTTCCATACCGCGGTCCGTACGGACCGCGGTATGGAAAGGGTTAAACGGCTGACATCGCATCACCGATGTCAGCCGTTTATACCAAGGTGTCAGCAATGTGCTGGCACCCTGGTATACCCACTGTACACCAACGATTATTATAATGGGAGGCGGGCGGGGGATCGCGATCCCGCCTGCCGCACCGCCCGCCTCCCGCAACTGCCGCACCGCCCCGCACCGACCACATACCGCCCCCCTGCACCCCGCCACATAAATAAATTCAGGGGTGCAGGGGGGGTTAAAAAAATTGATTTTTGCCAATTTTTAGGTTTCTGATCCCTGCGGTCAGGGACCGCAGGGATCAGAAACTACATAAAGCGCTGCAAACCGCAGGTCTGAATTGACCTGCGGTTTGCAGCGATCGCCGATATGGGGGGGTCACAGGACCCCCCTCGGCATTGAGCCTGAGTGCCTGGCTGTGTGTAACAGCCGGCACTCAGCGCTGTCACCATGTCTGCAGACATGGTGACAGTTAAATGCGATGAGGAGTATACTAGTCATGGAGCGCTAAGTAGCAGTGCTCCATGACTAGTATACATGTGATAGGTATAGTAGATTGTCACTCTCTCCTTCTCTGATCGCTTCCCTGACAGGAATGGGGACGATCAGAGAAGGAGAGGCACATAGTCCCTCCCTAACCCCCCTTACCTGCCCCGATGCGCTGCGATTGGTCCCTCTGCAGTATTGGACCAATCACAGCGATCGTGGGCGGGTCAGTGGGCCAATACAGCTCCTTCCGGCTTCTCTGGTTGCCTAGCAACCCCAGCACGCCGGCTTCACTGAATCTTCAGCGCTTCGGTCCCTGCGCTGACAGTGAAAGCCGATCACGTACATGTACGTGATATTGCGTGAAGGGGTTAAAAGTCCGAGTGATGGGAGGAGAACCCCTACCAGACAAACAAAACACAAAACTACAGGGGACCTGAGGTGACAGGTCGCCTGATGGTCAGATACCCGTTCACATCTCTGAGTAAAGCCGGAGGTGGACTATGCGACCAATAGATGTTAACAAAACAAGAGACCGTGGCAGGTGTGCCGTGGTCTACAGACATGCCATGCGGCACATATAAGGGTTGGTCTAACCGGTGGTGGACAAAAGGACCTACAGGTCCGGAACCCCGGAGAAGGTGTTCTCATGTGTGGATGCATCCTCCAGTTGGCGGTCACTTTATACAGGAGAGCCACAGGGAGGAGTCTGTTCCTGGTACTGCCCTACTTGGCCTATCAAGCCCTAAAGGGCCTCCTAACACGGGGTCCTATCCCCCCGTACAGCAGGGTAGATGCACGTGCCGAACCGGCAGCCGATGTCTGACTGTCAGACGCCGGCTGACTGTTCGGCACGTGCATCTACCCTGCCGTACCCCACGCAAGCCATACGACCCTCAGGCCAAACAGTATCTGGGTCATTCTGGACTACCAAGTCCTGTTAAGTCTGCGCCACTCAATACTCACCCCCTCCCTGCATCTGTTATAACCATTCAGATGGGCTGAGAGTAGGGGTCCATACCCTACCTTACACCCCTGTCCCCTGATGATTTAAGGGGTTTTTCATAGGTAGCTGTCTTTATTGCCTTACTGCAGGATGTATTTAGTTGGATATTCTCTTCAATGAAACGCGTAGGGACTCAAAGCATATCCCCACACTAGCTTGGGATTCAGAGCTTGTCTCTATACTAATTGTTACCCCCATATGAATAGCCATAACCGGGTCTGATAGCCCCGTAGGGCCATCTCCCTGTCCCGACAGGGTCACCTAGGGTCCTCTATTCTAGGGCTAGGTTCCGGACGGGCCACCCCTTGCGGGGATAGGACCCCGTGTTAGGAGGCACTTTAGGGCTTGATAGGCCAAGTAGGGCAGTACCAGGGACAGACTCCTCCCTGTGGCCCTCCTGTATAAAGTGACCGCCAACTGGAGGACACATCCACACGTGAGAACACCTTCTCCGGGGTTCCGGACCTGTAGGTCCTTTTGTCCACCACCGGTAAGACCAACCCTTATATGTGCCGCATGGCATGTCTGTAGACCACGGCACACCTACCACGGTCTCTTGTTTTGTTAACGTCTATTGGTCGCATAGTTCACCTCCGGATTTACTCGGAGACGTGAACAGGTATCTGACCATCAGGCGACCTGTCACCTCAGGTCCCCTGTTGATTTGTGTTTTGTTTGTCTGGTAGGGGTTCTCCTCCCATCACTGGGACTTTTAATAACCCTAATAAAAGTTAGGTTTTAATACGTTACTACCCCTTTTTTCACTTAGTTTCAATTTGCGAGTAGTTGTTGGGGGGTGCCCTCGCACCACCCCTAAGGGACCACCCCTTGTATTCATACTGCTGTCCTCGCTAGGCTTTCCACCTTCCCAGGTTGGGTCAGTGACTTCATCGTCCACCACCTCCTATTCCACTTTCTCACTCTGCTCATCCTCCTGACTTGTTGACCTAACCACAACCTCAGTGATTGACAACTGTGTCTCATCCTCTTCATCAACCTCTTTAGACACTAATTGCCGTGGACTTATTGGCTACTGTGTCTCATCATCATCCACCTTATTAAACAGTAATTGCCATTCCCCACCGTCATCTTCTTGTGACTGTGGATGCTCAAGAGTTTGGGAATCAGAGCACAAGATCTGTCCCTCTTCAAGCATGCTTGGCGAGAGGTCCAAATCAAGGTATGGAGATGAAAAGAGGTCATCAGAATATCTGATATTGGGAACACTTGTTTGGCCAGACTCTCCATGGTGGGAAGAAGGAGTATCAAGGCTGGACTTGGTGGAAGACAGGGTGATGCTTATCTGCTGCAATCCAACCGACCACCTGTTCGCACTGGTATGACTTCAAGAGTGGTGTCATGTGCTGTTCTGTAAACTGGGACATGAAGATAGGTATCATGGATGATTGTTTTTCTTGTGCTCTGGCAGAAGGCACAGTTTCAACACGCCTAGGGGCACGGCCTCTGCGTGCACCATCGGCATCATAGCCACATCCCCGTCCCTTACTGCTCGCCTTCTTCATATTAAATGTTATATATGCTTGAAAGTATGTCACACGTACAGTAGCGTAGGATTTGGAAGTGTATGCGCAATATTTTTTAAAAAGGTATTTGGGATGAGGAAACGTCACACAGGAGATATTCCACAGATAATGTCAATGCAGTCACCAGCGGCGAATAAAAAATGACACTGCAGATGTGGCGACGCTAATGTCACTGTCAGAAGCGGACACCGTCTATGGAAAAAGTATACTGGATGTCACAGATATGTTTTGGATGTGCACACTTTACACTTGGGATGTGGCGCAGCTAATGTCTCTGTCTGCAGCGGACACCGTCTACAGAAAAAGTACACTGGATGTCACAGATATTTTTTGGATGCACACACTTTACACTGGAGATGTGGCGTAGTTAATGTCCCTGTCCACAGCGGACACTTTCTACGGAAAAAGTACACTGGATGTCACAGAAGTTTTTAGGATGCGCACACTTTACACAGGAGATGTGGTGCAGCTAATGTCGCTGTCTGCAGCGGCCTAACTATTGTACGCTATTTAGCGCAGGATGTGCTAAAAATAGATATAGCTGCCACACACAATAGTCCTTGAAAGGACTTTGGAGTATGTAAAGTTTTAGCATTTTAGCGCAGGTTGTGCTAAAAATATAGATTGCTGCTGCCACACACAATAGTTCTTAAAAGGACTTTTGGGTCTCTGAAAAGTCTTAGTAGTGAAAATATTCTTAACCCCTTAGGGACTTAGGACGTACCGGACGGACAGCGGGCATCCTGTCACAATGCCGGGGGGGGGGGGGTCATGTGATCGCAGCAAACCGCAGGTCAATTCAGACCTGCGGTTTGCTGCGTTTCTGGTCCATTCGGGTCTCCGGACCCGATGAACCGGATAAGGACTGTGATCGGTGGTGTGATTACACAGCACCAATCACAGTCCGAGCATTTGGGAGAGACGGTGATGGCCGTGGTGCTGATGGCTGCTGTCCATGGTGCTGATTGGTGCGGGGAGAGATGCGGGAGATTCAAACTCCCGACGCTCCTCTCTCCCCTCCTCTTCCTGTTTCAGCACCTGCACCGTCCAGCACCGTCCTCACAAGCTCCTGCGATTCCCCCCGTCGGCACCCATCACCCTCCAGGTAGGTTAGGGTCAGTGAAGGAGAGGCACCGTTAGGCAGGGATAGAAAGGAAAAGTAAGTTAGCAAAAAATAATTTTTATCTGATTTATGTTTTCTAGCTGTGAGACCCTAGACCCCCCCTGTCACTTGCCCCCAGCCCCCCACCACCACCAGCGTTGTACCGCTGATCAGCAAGTTTGAAATTTTTTTTTTTCCTAACACTTGTCCATTTTTTTTTTTACTTTTAAGTACGTGAACACCCCTGCCCCCACACACACGCACATACAATAAAGTTTTACACGCACGCACACACACACACACGCACACACACATACCCATAGCCTGCCGGATGTTCTCGTGGAGGAGGCATACGCCCAGCTTGCCTCCGAGAGCCCCAGTGAGGATGAGGATGACCCCACGTTCCTCTTGTCATTCGCATCCTCCTCCTCATCACCCTGGGGCTCGTACTGGTTTCCCGGCCCACCAAATAAGCCCACCAGAGCCCTCTACCGGTGAACTTAGCTGGTGTCCCCCAGTGGATTTTGAGCCCGAGATTCAGGATTTTGTTGGCAATCCAGGAATCCAGATTCCCACAGCGGGGTTCACTAAAATGGACTACGTACCTGGAAGGGAGGTCACGGTTGATGAGTCTCTCGGTAGACTCAGTTTCCGCCAATACATTCCCACTAAGCGGGCGAGGTATGGCGTGAAAATGTACAAAATTTGTGAGAGTACCTCAGGGTACACTTACAAATTTAGTGTGTACGACGGGCGAGATTCCCGTATTGAACCCCCAGAATGTCCCCCTACTCTGGGTGTTAGCGGGAAACTCGTGTGGGACCTTATGCACCCACTGCTAGATAAGGGTTACCACTTGTACGTGAATAACTTTTATACTAGCATTCCCTTGTTTAGGTCCCTTGCCGCCAGATCCACATCCGCTTGTGGGACCATGCGGAAAAATCAGCGTGGCCTCCCTGCCCACCCCCTCTAGGTACCTGTCCCCAGGGGTGAGACCCGTGCCCTTACCAGTGGAAACCTGTTGCTGGTCAGGTATAAGGACAAGAGGGATGTCCTTATACTGTCCACAATCCACGGTAACAGCATCACCCCTGTCCCTGTGCGAGGTACCGCAGCAACGGTCCTCCAGCCCACTTGTATCGTCGACTACAATCGGTATATGGGAGGAGTTGATCTCTCTGATCAAGTCCTCAAGCCATATAATGCCATGCGCAAAACCCAGGCATGGTACAAAAAAGTTGTGGTCTACTTGGTACAGGTTGCCTTGTAGAATGCTTTTGTACTATCCCGAAGCGCTGGCAGCACAGGGACATTCCTCCAATTCTATGAGGCAGTCCTCAAGGACCTGATCTTTTCAGACCGGGAAAGAGCAGGCCGGAGTACCTCGGGAATTGGAGGCGTCCGGATCTTCCCTGGCCAACATTTTCCAGGTGTGGTCCTTCATACTGGAAAGAAGGGACAAACCCCAAAAAAGTGCAGAGTGTGTCACAGGAGGGGGATACGGAAGGACACCAGGCACCACTCAATGTGACACTTGCCTCGATCATCCGGGCCTCTGCGTTATCGATTGCTTCAGGGAGTATCACACTTCCATGGAATACTACATTTTTATAATCCCCAACAGTCCCCTAGAGAACATAAAAAACTATGGCTCTCAGACTTTGGAGACACGGAAACAATTTTTTTTTCCAAAAATATTAGTTTTAGTGCAGGCATCCTCAAACTGCGGCCCTCCAGATGTTGTAAAACTATAACTCCCAGCATGCCCAGACAACCTACAGCCATCAGCAGGGCATGGTGGGAATTGTAGTTTTGCAACATCTGGAGGGCCGCAGTTTGAGGATGCCTGCTTAGTGTCTCCAAAGTCTGAGAGCCATACATATTGGGCATCGCCGCGTCCGTAAAAATATTTTCTATAAAAATAACATTTAATCCAACCCCCTCGGATAAACAGCATAAAAAAATAAAAATAAACTTGTAAAAAAAAGCAATTTTTTGTCACCTAACAGCACAAAAAGTGTAATAGAGAGCAATCAAAATGTCATATGCACCCCTAATTAGTGCCAATAAAACTGCCATCTCATCCCGCAAAAATTGAGCCCCTACATTAGATAGTCGCCCAACAAAAAAAAAAAAACTGTAGCTCCCAGGCTATGGAGATACTAAAATAATTTTTTGGGGGTTCCTAAAGTGATAATATAGTGTAAAATCGAAATACATTTTAAAATGTAGACATATTAGGTATCGCCGCGTCCGTAAGAATCTGCCCTATAAAAATAACATTTGACCAAACCCCTCGGATGAACAGCGTTAAAAATATAAAATAAAAACGGTGCCAAAACACCAATTTTTTGTCAAAATTTCCATTTGAATCCTTTTTTTTCGGTAATAAAGCAAGGGTTAACAGCCAAACAAAGCTAAATATTTATTGCCCTGATACTTTAGTTTGCAGAAACACCCCATATGTGGTCGTAAATGGCTATATAGCCACACGGCAGGGCATAGAACGAAGGGAACACCATATGGTTTCTGGAAGGCAGATTTTGATGGACTGGTTTATTTACACCATGTCCCATTAGAAGCCCCTCTGATGTAGCCTAGACTATAAACTCCCAAAAAGTGACCGTATCTAAGAAACTACACCCCTCAAGGTATTCAAAAGTTACTTTACAAACTTTGTTAACACTTTAGGTGTTTTACAAAACTAAATAGCGAATGTAGAAACAATTTTTGAATTTAATTTTTTTGTAACCTTGCCTCAAAAAAGTGTAATATAGAGCAACCAAAAATCATATTTACCCTAAAATAGTCCCAAAACAACAACCACCTTATCCCGTAGTTTCCTAGATGGGGTCACTTTTATGGAGTTTCTACTCTAGGGGTGCATCAGGGGGCTTGAAAGGGTACATGGTGTAAATAAACCAGTCCTGCAAAATCTGCCTTCTAAAACCCATATGGCGTTCCCCTCCTTCTATGTCCTTCCGTTTGGCCAAACAGTAGTTTAGGACCACATATGGGGTGTTTTTGCAAACTACAGAATCAGGGCAACCCATATTGAGTTTTGTTTGGCTGTTAACCCTTACTTTATTACTGGAAAAAATTGATTAAAATTTAAAATTTTCCAAAAAATAGAAATTCCAAAATTGTTTCTCCATCTGCCATTAACTCTTGCGGAACACCTAAAGGGTTAACAAAGTTTGTAAACCCAGTTTTGAATACCTTGAGGGGTGTACTTTCCTAGATGGAGTAACTTTTTTGGAATTTCTATTCTAGGGGTGCAACGGGGGTCTTGAAATGGGACATGGTATAAACAAAACCAGTCCCGCAAAATCTGCCTTCTAAAACCCATATGGCGTTCCCCTCCTTCTATGTCCTTCCGTTTGGCCAAACAGTAGTTTAGGACCACATATGGGGTGTTTTTGCAAACTACAGAATCAGGGCAACCCATATTTAGTTTTGTTTGGCAGTTAACCCTTACTTTATTACTAGAAAAAATTAGTTAAAATGGAAAATTCTCCAAAAAATTGAAATTCCAAAATAGTTTCTCCATCTGCCATTAACTCTTGTGGAACACCTAAAGGGTTAACAAAGTTTGTAAACCCAGTTTTCAATACCTTGAGAGGTGTACTTTCTTAGATGGAGTCACTTTTTTGAAATTTCTATTCTAGGGGTGCAACGGGGGGCTTGAAATGGGGCATGGTATAAACAAAACCATGCCTTGCAAAAACCCATATGGCGTTCCCCTCCTTCTATGTCCTCCCGTTTGGCCAAACAGTAGTTTACAACCACATATGGGGTGTTTCTGCAAACTACAGAATCAGGGCAACCCACATTGAGTTTTGTTTGGCAGTTAACCCTTGCTTTGTTCCTGGAAAAAATTTATTATATTGGAAAAAATTTAAAAAATCAAAATTCTTAAATTTTATGTCCATTTGCCATGAAGTCTTGTGGAAGATCTAAAGGGTTAACAAAGTTTGTAAAATCAGTTTTGAATACCTTGAGGGGCGTAGTTTCTAAAATGCGGTCATTTGGGTGGTTTCTATTACATAACCCTCACAAAGTGACTTCAGACCTGAACTGGTCCATAAAAAGTGGGATTTGGAAAATTTCTGAAAAATTTCAAAATTTGCTTCTAAACTTCTAAGCTATGTAACATCCCCAAAAAATAAAATTACATTCCCAAAATGATACAAACATGAAGTAGACATATGGGGAATGTAAAGTCGTCAACATTTTTGGGGGTATTACTATGTATTACAGAAGTAGAGAGACTGAAACTTTGAAATTTGCAAATTTTTCAGAAGTTTTGGTAAATTTGGAATTTTTTTGTGCAAAAAAATTTACTTTTTGGACCTAATTTTAGCAGTGTCATGAAGTAAAATATGTGAAGAAAAAAACAGTCTCAGAACAGCCTGGTTAAGTCAAAGCGTTTTAAAGTTATCAGCACTTAAAGTGACACTGGTCAGATTTGCAAAAAATGGCCAAGTCTTAAAGGTGAAATAGGGCTGAGTCCTTAAGGGGTTAAATCACTCCCTAAACTGTCTGTCCTTTCCTCACTACAGCTCTCCCTGACTGAGAATGTCAGAACATGCGTCATCGGGTGCTATATAGAATGTGCCGAACATGCGTCATCTGGTGCTATATAGCACCCGATGACGAGTTCCCTCCAGCCAATCACTGTAATGCCAGCGGCCGAATACTGCCATGTGCCGAGCATCGAGATGCTTGAGCCAAACTGGTGTTGGGCCGAGCATGCTCGATCATCACTATTAATAATATCATAAGTAATAATCAGCATGGGTTTAACAAGAACAGACGTTGTCAGACTAACCTGATTTGTTTTTATGAGGAGGTGAGTAGAAGCCTGGACAGAGGGGCGGCTGTGGATGTAGTGTTTCTGGATTTTGCAAAGGCATTTGACACTGTCCCTCATAAACATGTAATACTGTAGGTAAAATAAGTTCTATAGGCTTGGAAAGTATAGTTTGTAATTGGATTGAAAACTGGATGCAGAACCTTGTCTGGACAGTTGTGGTCAATGATTCCTTTTCTGAATAGTCCTGGGTTAAAAGAGGTACACTCCAAGGTATAGTTATGGGTCCTCTATTATTTTCTTTCTAATAATATTGTGGAGAGGATTAATAGCACTGTTTCTATTTTTGCAGATGACACTAAGCTGTGTAGTATTGTACAATCTGTAAAAGATGTCCATAAAATACATGCTGACTTGAACACTATGGCATCATACAAAGTCAATCAGCTGCTTCTAAGGCCACCAGGATATTGTCATGTATTAAACGAGGTATGGACTCACGGGATATAATATTACCACTCTACAAAACTTTGGTGTGGAGTCATCTGGAATATGTAATTCAGTTCTGGGCACCAGTCCATAGAAAGGATGTTCTGGAAAAAGTACAGAGGAGAGCGACTAAACTGATAAAGGGCATGGATGGTCTTAGTTATGAGGAAAGATTAAAAGAAATAAATTTATTTAATTTTGAAAAGTGATGTCTAAAGGGGGACATGATTAACCTATATAAATATATTAATAGGTCGTACAAAAAATATGGTGAAAAGCTGTTCATGTAAAATCCCTCAAAAGACAAGGGGCACTGCCTCCGTCAAGAGAAGAAAAAGTTAGTCCCCAGAGGTGTGATGGCTCCTTTAGTGTAAGAACTGTGAATCTGTGGAATAGTCTACCTCAGGATGTGGCCATGGCAAGAACAGTGGACAGTTTTAAAAAGGGCTTAAATTAATTCTTAAAAGTAATTGGATTAGTCAGTGTGCAATTTAAGCTAGAAATACAGCCATCATTTTCTGGGGTTTTAAAAACACACTTTTTTTTGCCAAAAAACTGTATTTTCCTGATCTGCAAGTGTTAAATTCAAGTTTATTATATACAGCCATATTCTGTTACCAAAAAAAACCACTTTTTTGGCAATATACAACATCTGTATTAGTCAGTGTGCAATTTAAGCTAGAAATACACGCATTATTTTCGGGGGTTTTAAAAACTTTTTTTTTTGCCAAAAAACTGTATTTTCCTGATCTGCAAGTGTTAAATTCAAGTTTAATATATACTTATTTCATATTCTGTTACCAAAAAAACACTTTTTTGGCAATATACAACATCTGGATTAGTCAGTGTGCAATTTAAGCTAGAAATACACCCATCATTCTCTGGGGTTTTAAAAACTAATTTTTTTGCCAAAAAACACTATTTTCAGCCCTTGCAGCATCAGCACTTGCAGCTTATATACTGCTGTCAAATTCAGTTGTTAAACAAACACTTGTTTGGGCAAAAAAATAAATAGTTGGCAGCCTTTGATACAGATGTCATTGTGAGATACACCCTTAATACATTTGTGGTAGATTCAGAGATTTGAAATACCGCCAATTGGTGCACCAATATTTAATTCAGGCCTACAGTTGTTCAGGTTGTGTGAGATACACCCTTTACATACAGGGGTTTGATTCAGCCATTTGAAATACAGCCATTTTGGGCAAATAAATATTTATTTCAGGCCTACAGTGGGTCAGGCCGTGTGAGATACACCCTGTATATAAAGGGCTTATATTCTTTCATTAATAAAACACCCTTTTTGGGGCAAATTACACAATATTTCAGACCTTGCAGCATAAGCACGTTTGAAATTCCTGGGTTATATACTGCTGCCATATTGCGTTATTAAACAAACACCCGTTTGGGCAAAAAAAGTTTATTTGGCAGCCTTTGCTGCATATGTCATTGTGAGATACACCCTTAATATATTTGGGTTAGATTCAGAGATTTGAAATACAGGCATTTGGGGCACCAATATTTAATTCAGGCCTACAGTGGTTCAAGCCGTGTGAGATACACCCTTTACATACAGGGATTTGATTCAGGCATTTGAAATACAGCCATTTTTGGCAAATAAATCTTGAATTCAGGCCTACAGTGGTTCAGGCTGTGTGAGATACACCCTTTAAATACAAGGGTTTGATTCAGGCATTTGAAATACAGCCATTTTGGGCAAAGAAATATTCATTTCAGGCCTACAGTGGTTCAGGCAGTGTGAAATACACACTTTACATACAGGGGTTTGATTCTGGCATTTTAAATACAGCCATTTTGGGCAAATAAATATTAAATTCAGGCCTACAGTGGTTCAGGCCGTGTGAAATACACCCTTTACATACAGGGGTTTGATTCTGGCATTTTAAATACAGCCATTTTGGGCAAATAAATATTAAATTCAGACCTACACTGTTCAGGCCATGTGAGATACACCCTCTAGATACAGGGGTTTGATTCAGGCATTCAAAATACAGCCATTTTGGACAAAGAAATCTTTAATTCAGGCATACACTGGTTCAGGCCATGTGAGATACACCCTTTACATACACGGGTTTGATTCAGGCATTTGAAATACAGCCATTTTGGGCAAATAAATATTTAATTCAGGCCTACAGTGGTTCAGGCCATGTGAAATACACCGTTTACATAAAAGGGGTTTGATTCAGGCATTTGAAATACAGCCTTTTTGGGCAAAGAAATCTTTAAATCAGGCCTACACTGGTTTAGGCCGTGTGAGATACACCCTTTACATACAGGGGTTTGATTCAGGCATTTGAAATACAGCCATTTTGGGCAAAGAAATCTTTAATTGAGGCCTAGTCTGGTTCAGGCTGTGTGAGACATACTGTTCTATTCTACTATTAATTAAACACCCATTTTGGACAAGATTCTAAATTTGAGAAATGTGAGGAGAGCGTCAAATAAGGGAAGTGGTTCAGGTGTGGTACTGCTGGTGGAGCTCCTGTTGCAGGGAGAGGACGTGGTCGATCTGTGCCAGCTACACGCACAAGTGAAACCGCTTTATCAGGTGCGAGTAGGCGACCTGCAGCGGTATTTGGTCGGGCCTAATGCGTCTCTACGAATGGTGAGTCCTGAACAAGTGCAGGCAATAGTAGATTGGGATTCTGACAGTGGATCCAGTTCCTTCACATTGTCTCCCACCCAGTCTCCTGCTGAAAGACCACAGTTGGCACCTGCAGTCGATGTCCATCAGTCTTTCACCTCACCCCCTTGCAAATCAGCCAAGCAGTCTGAGCCCCAAGTCATGCAGCAGTCTCTTCTGCTTTTTGATGACTCTGTTAGCAGGGTTTCCCAGGGCCATCCACCTAGCCCTGCCCCAGAAGTGGAAGAGATTGCGTGCACAGATGCCCAACCACTTATCTTTCAAGATGAGTACATGGGAGGACCATCGCAGCACGTCTCTGATGAGGACGAAACACAGGTGCCAACTGCTGGGGCTTTCGAAAGTGTGCAGACCGACAAGGAAGGCATGGGTGGAAGATGATGTGGAGGACGCTGAGGTCCTCGACCCAACATGGAATCAAGGTCATGCGAGTGACCTATGTAGTTCAGAGGAAGAGGTGGTAGTCGCACAGAGCCACCAGCACAGAAGAAGAGGGAGCAGGGTGCAAAAGTGGAGCGGCCGTCCTCTAGATAGCACGCCTGCTACTACCCACCGCACCAAGGGACCGAGCACACCAAAGCCAGCTCCAAGGAGTTCCCTGGCGTGGCAGTTCTTCAGACAATGTGCTGACGACAAGACACGAGTGGTTTGCACGCTGTGCAATCAGAGCCTGAAGCAAGGTATAAACGTTCTCAACCTGAGCACAACCTGCATGACCAGGCATTTAAGTGCAAAGCACGAGCTGCAGTGGAGTATACACCTCAAAAACCAAGAAAGTTCTCTGGCTCCTCCTGCTTCCTCTTCTGCTGCAGTCTCGGCCTCTTCATCCACCTCAGGAGTGACAGTGCCACCTGCCACCCCGCAAACAGAGGATCTGCCAGCAACACCAACACCTGGGTCACCAAGCATCTCCACAATGTACCACGGAAGAGTTCAACTCTCCATCTCCCAAACGCTTGAGAGGAAGAAGAAGTAGCCCTGAATGCCAGCATTTCTAACTTACTGGCTTTTAAAATGCTGTCATTCCCTCTGGTGCAGACGGATAGTCTTAAAGGCCTTATGGCGGTGGCTGTCCCACAGTACGTCGTGCCCAGCCTTCACTACTTTTCAAGGTGAGCCATCCCTTCCCTGCACAACCAAGTAGGGGACAAAATCAGGTGTGCACTGCGCAACGCCATCTGTGGCAAGGTGCACCTGACTACAGATAGGTGGACCAGTAAGCACGGTCAGGGCCGTTATATCTCCATAACAGCACACTGGGCCTGAGGCGGATAGCAATTTGGCGCATGTCCTTCCATCACCGAGGATTGCAGGGCGCTTCAGTTTCAGCCTCCTGTTGCTTCCTCCTCCTACTCTGCTTCCTCATCCTCTACCAGCTCCTCATCTGGTCAGCGTAACACCTTCACCACAAACTTCAACACAGCCAGGGGTAAACGACAGCAGGCAGTTTTAAAACTTGGTTGTAAATCTGTTTGGGGGACAAACCCCACACCGCGCAGAAGCTGTGGACGGGACTTGAACAACAGACCGATTAGTGGTTTGTGCTAGTCAGCCTCAAGCCCGGCCTGGTGGTGTGCAATAATGGGCGAAATCTCATAGCAGCTCTGGGACTAGCTGGTTTGACGCACATCCCTTGCCTGGCGCATGTGCTGAATTTGGTGGTGCAATGATTCCTTAAAAATTACCCTGATATGTCAGAGCTGCTGCATAAAGTGTTGGCCGTCTGTGCGCGCTTTCGGCGTTCTCACCCTGCTCCTGTTCGCCTGCCAGCACTGCAGCGTAACTTCGGCCTTCCCGCTCACCGCCTCATATGTGACGTGCCCACAAGGTGGAACTCCATCTTGCACATGCTGGCCAGACTGTGCGAGCAGCAGCATGCGATAGTGGAGTTTCAGCTGCTGCTCGCACGGGTGAGTCGCTCGACGGAACAGCACCCCTTCACCACCAATGACTGTGCCTGCATGCGAGACCTGTGTTCCTTGTTGCGCTGTTTCGAGTACTCCACCAACATGGCCAGTGCCGATAACGCCGTTCTCAGCGTTACTATGCCACTTCTATGCCTCCTTAAAAAAAAGGCTCCTGGCGATGATGGAAGATGATGTGGCACAGGAGGAGGAGGAGGAGGAGGAAGAGGGATCATTTCGTAGGGTTTCCAGACAGTCATTCCCAAGTGGCTACGAGGGTGGGTTCCTGCACCCACAAACCCAAGGTACACAATTGTCCATCCAGGGCACAGTTCTGGAGGATGTCGAGGTGGAGGATGAGGAGGAGGAGATGGAGGAGGAGGAACCATGTTCACAGCAGGGTGGCACCCAGACCAGCTCAAGGCCATCACTGGTTCGTGGATGGGGGGATACAGAGGACACAGACAAATACACCTCCCACAGAGGACAGCTTTTCATTGCCTCTGGGCAGCCTGGCACACATGAGCGATTACATGCTGCAGCGTCTCTGCAATAACCGCCGAGTTGCCCACATTATAACTTGTGCTAATTACTAGGTGGCCACGCTGCTGGTTCCTTGTTACAAGGACAATGTAACGTCCTTAATTCCGTCACTGGAGCATGATCGTAAGATGCGCGAGTACAAGAGCACACTGGTAGACGCGCTGCTGGTGGCATTCCCACCTGACAGCGGGGGCACAGTGGAAGCACAAGGCGAAGGCAGAGGACGAGGAAGAGGTCGCCAATTCAGCTGGGGCACAACCAGCACCTCAGAAAACAGGGTTAGCATGGCCAAAATGTGGAAAAGCTTTGTCAGCACGCCACAACAACCAGCACCACCAGCTGATATGGAACATCTTAGCAGGAGGCAGCATTTTACCAACATGGTGGAGCAGTATGTGTGCACACGCCTACATGTACTGAATGACGGGTCTGCCCCTTCAACTTCTGGGTCTCCAAATTGGGCTCATGGCCTGAGCTTGCCCTTTACGCCTTGGAGGTGCTGGATTGCCCTGCAGTCAGTGTATTATCTGAACGTGTGTTGAGCACGGCAGGGGGCGTCATCACAGACAAGCGCAGCCGCCTGTCCACAGCCAATGTGGACAAGCTCACGTTCATTAAAATGAACCAGGCATGGATCCCTCAGGACTTGTCCGTACCTTGTGCAGAATAGACATGTATACTGGCACTAACCAGCCATTGTTATACTGCAGCACAATTGCTCATTCTTGTATTTTGGATATTTCACACTCTTTTAGAGTGTACCCTAATAAAAAAAAAATAATTAAACCAAAAACCTGTGTTGGCTACCTAGTCCTCCTCCACCGCCGCTTCCACCTACACTGCTACGTCCACCGCCTCCTCAAACTCCTACTCCATATGGAACTCCACCTCATAAATTTAATTTAATTTTTATTTGTATGTGTCATTTCACTACTTTGTCAGTTACATTTTCTGGTGAAATGCAGCAATTTTTGGGTGTATAGTACCACTGCTATACCAAGTAGACAGGTTTAAAAAATTTAAAATTGTCAGTTATATATTCTGGTGAAATTCACAAATTTTTGGGTGTGATGTACCACTGCTATACTTAGTAAACAGGTTAAAAAAAAAATTTCTAATTTTTTCATGAAATTAACCAATTTTTGGGTGTAATATACCCCTCCTCTACCTAGTTGACAGCTTAATAAATTTCAATAATTTTTCTGTTACATTCTTGGGTTGACATTATACAATTTTAGACGTGAATTAACACCTGCTATGCATAGGTGACAGGGAATAAAATGTAATCAATTATTCAGTAAGTAATGTGCACCACATCCTTTCATTCAATGCTTAAACTTTGAAAAGTTGTCACACTTTTATGCTTTAATAATTTCTCTCATATTTCAACTATATAATTTTAAATTTGAAAAAATTTATCCTCCCTTGGATGTGGTCTCTCTTTCTCACGCTCCCTCTCCGGCCTGGAACCCTGATTCCCTGCCACCTGTGATCACCATGCTAGGCTCATAAAAGAACATCAAAAGTTGATAGAGCAGATATCAAATTGGATCGTGAACATCACAGGGACGTGTGACATGGTGGGGCAGTAAGTGTGCACACACCTACACGAACTGACTGACAGGGGTCACCCCCTTCAACTTCTGGGTCTCCAAATTGGGTACATGGCCTGAGCTTGCCCTTTACCTCTTGGAGGTGCTGGCCTGCCCTGCAGCCAGTGTATTTTCTGAACGTGTGCTTAGCATGACTGTAGGGGGTTATCGCAGGTTATATTTCCCAATGTTTGGGGGTGTTCCCTAATTTTAAAAATAAAATTTAAAACCAAAAAGCAGTGTAGGCTACCTCCTCCTCCACCGCCGCTTCCACCTACACCGCCACATCCACCTCAACCTCCTACTACATATGGATCGCGTACTCCTAGATCAAGATTCTTATTTTTTATTTTTACCTATTTTATGTTATTTAAAGTTATTTCCCTATCCACATTTGTTTGCAGAGCACTTGTCATGCTCTTAACCACATTTTGATGACATTTGCAGCCCTCTAGCCCTTTCGATGACATTTTTACAGCCATTTTAGTGCTCAAAGGTTCTGGTCCCCATTGACTTAAATGGGGTTCGGGTTAGGGGTCAAGTTCCGGTCCCGAACTCAAACTTTTTTCTCAAGTTCGGCCGAACCCGTCGAACCCGAACATCCAGGTGTCCGCTCAACTCTAGTTATAACTTATTTACAAATATAATTACATTCAACAGTAAATTCATGTCACCTATTTAATATGTTATTATGTTCTATATCAGATTAAGACTAAGTTCTCATAAAAGTAATGGATTCTGTTCTTAATCTTTGAAAACTATGACTGATCCATTCTCAAAAGAATATAGTTGAATAGCTAGGGGTTCTGCAAGACGTGCAATCTACATGCATGTAACTACTGCTGGTCAGTCAATGGCCTTAACATTGACCTGTGCAAGAATGGCACTTCACTGAGATCACCACTGAGGCCATTGATAGGCTCGCAATGATGATGTGCCTGTAGACCACACATCACACTTTCTGTACAGCAGCACCAGAATTAGAAGAGAAGAAAGCTTAGCTCTGGATCTGACGGAACGCTTGTGACAGGAGAACCCCTTTAACTTCTTATTTTTACAGCATTGGACGAAAAAATACAAAAAACAATGCCAGCATTTTTTGCCTCTTAAAACATGACAATAAAACGCTAGACAGGAGACAATATTGCATAAAATCTCAACTCATTCATTTATTAATAAATACACAACTATAGGTATTAAATTAAGTAAAAAAATAAATAAAATGGGATTATTATTTTGTTGACAATCAGAACAGCACATTAGTAAATGAAAATCTATAGGTCTTGCTTTTATATATATATATATATACCTTAATAGCATTTGAAAGATCCAAAACTTGTCCATAAATAAATAGTAACATAGTAACATAGTTTATAAGGCCGAAAAAAGACATCTCTCCATCCAGTTGAGCCTGTTATCCTGCAAGTTGATTCAGAGGAAGGCAAAAAAAACAACCTGTGAGGTAGTCATACAATAAATTACATACACTATGAAGAATTTCATTTTATATATCTTTCTCTCTTTCAGGGGACTGTTTAGTGTACTCCCATTAGACTTGATATTAAAATGCAGAATGGGAATAACTACTGGTGCCTAGTTAACTGTTTCCATATGAAATGCTGAACATTTGACTGGTAAAATAAACTTTCAACCAAATATAGCTCCCTTCCATAGTCTTAAGTAGGTTAAAGGTTTTGTATAGAATGCAGGGGCGTTGCTAGGTTAAAACATTCGAGGCCTCGGCCCCTGAAATTTTGTCCCAGACCCCGAATGTACTTCGGAGAATATTTCAGCTGGGAGGCACTGGATGTGACAGGCACTGGATGTGAGAGGCTTTGTGGTTCGCCCGGTGGTCGTTTCGCGGCGAATTTTGCTCGTTCGCAATTCGCCCAACATGCGAACATATAGCAATGTTTGTATGCGCCATAGTCTTTTGCATTGTGCCGAACTTTGACCCATGACTAGAGTGAGCGGACACCTAGATGTTCGGGTTCGACCGGTTCGGCCGAACTTCGGAAAAAAAGTCGAGTTTGGGACCCGAACTTGACCCAAACTTGACCCCGAACCCCATTGAAGTCAATGGGGACCCAAACTTTTGAGCACTAAAATAGCTGTAAAAATGTAATGGAAAGGGCAAGAGGGCTGCAAATAGCATCAAAATGTGGTTAAGAGCATGGCAAGTGCTCTGCAAACAAATCTGGATAGGGAAATGACTTTAAATAACATAAAATAGGTAAAAATAAAAAATAATAATCTTGATCTAGGAGGACCAGGTCCATATGGAGTAGGAGGTTGAGGAGGCAGTGTAGGTGGAAGTGGCGGTGGAGGAGGAGGTAGCCTACACTGCTTTTTGATTTAAAATTTATTTTTATTTTTTTAAATTAGGGTACACCCCAGAACATTGGGAAATATAACCCTCCAGTCGTGCTAAACACACGTTCAGACAATACACTGGCTGCAGGGCAGCCCAGCACCTTCAAGGCGTAAAGGGCAAGCTCAGGCCATGTGCCGAATTTGGAGACCCAGAAGTTGCAGGGGCTGACCCCTGTCAGTTAGTTTGTGTAGGCGTGTGCATACTTACTGCTCCACCATGTTGCACGTCCCCGTGATGTTCACGAACCAATTTGATATATGCTCTATCTACTTTCGATGTTCTTTTATGCGCCTACCATGATGATTACGGGTGGCCGGGAATCAGGGTTCCAGGCCGGAGAGGGAGCGTGAGAAAAAGGGACCAAATTTAAGGAAAATAAATTTATAAACATTTTTGGGGATCGAGAAGAAATGTGGGAAAAGCTATTGAGGCGCAAATGTGGGACAAATTGCAGAAGCCCAAATGTGGGACAAAAGAGTCAAACGGAATTGTGGGAAAAGCTATTGAGCTGCAAATGTTGGCCAAAAGAGTATAGCAGAAATGTGGGACAAAGTATTGAAGCTTAAATGTGGTACAACTTGTTTAAGTTTAAGCATTGAATCAAAGGAGGTGGCGCGCATCAATTAAAGAATCATTTCAGAAATTTTAATCCCTGTCACCTATGCAGAACAGGGGTTAATTCACGTCTAAAATTGTATAATGTTAACCCAAGAATGTAACAGAAAGATTACAGAAATGTATTAACCTGTCTACTTGGTAGAGCAGGGGTCTATGACAGAAAACAATTGTTTATTGTCACCCGAAAATGTAAAATAAAAATTATTGAAATTTATTAAGCTGTCAACTAGGTAAAGGAGGGGTATATTACACACAAAAATTGGTGAATTTGACCATAAAATGTAACTGACAAATGTTTTTATTTTTTTTACCGGTCTAATAGTTATAGCAGTGGTACATCACACCAAAAAATTGCTGAATTTAACCAGAAAATGTAACTGCCAATATATATATTTTTTTTTTTACCGGTCTAATAGGTATAGCAGTGGTACATCACACCAAAAAATTGCTGAATTTCACCCGAAAATGTAACTGACAAATATTATTTTTTTTGTTAACTGGCCTACTAGGTATAGCAGTGGTACTATAAACCCAAAAATTGGTTAATTTAACCTGAAAATGTAACTGACAATTTTTTTTTAAACGGCCTACTAGGTATAGCAGTGGTACATCACACCCAAAATTTTTAGAATTTCACCAAAAATGTAACAGACAAATAGTTTTATTGTTTAACCTGTCTACTAGGTATAGCAGTGGTACTTCACACCCAAAAATTGTTGAATTTCAACTGAAAATGTAACTGACAATTTTTTTTTGTTAACCGGCCTACTAGGTATAGCAGTAGTACTATACACCCAAAAATTGGTGAATTTCACCCAAAAATATTAATGACAATGATGCGCTTGTACTCGCGCATCTGGCGATCACGCTCCAGTGATGGAATTAAGGACGGTATGTTGTCCTTGTAACGGGGATCCAGCAGCGTGGCCACCCAGTAATTAGCACAAGCTAGAATGTGGGCAACTCGGCGGTCGTTGCGGAGACACTGTAGCATGTAATCTCTCATGTGTGCCAGGCTGCCCAGAGGCAACAAAAAGCTGTCCTCTTTGGGAGGTGTATCGTCTGTTTTCTCTGTATCCCCCCTTCCACGCACCAGTGATGGCTATGAGCTGGTCTGGGTGCCACCCTGCTGTGAACATGGTTTCTCCTCCTCCATCTCCTCATCCCCCACCTCCTCATACTCCAGAACTGTGCCCTGGCTGGACAATTGTGTACCTTGGGTTTGTGGGTGCAGGAACCCACCCTCGGATCCACTTGGGAATGACTGGCCGGAAACCCTACTCCTGTGCCACATCCTCTTCTATCATCGCCAGGAGCGTTTTTTCAAGGCGGCATAGAAGTGGGATAGTAACGCTGAGAACGGCGTTATCAGCACTGGCCATGTTGGTGAAGTACTCGAAACAGTGCAACAAGGAACACAGGTTTCGCATGGAGGCCCAGTCATTGGTGGTGAAGTGGTGCTGTTTCGCCGAGCGACTCACCCGTGCGTGCTGCAGATGAAACTCCACTATCGCATGCTGCTGCTCGCACAGTCTGGCCAGCATGTGCAAGGTGGAGTTCCACCTTGTGGGCACGTCGCATATGAGGCGGTGAGAGGGAAGGCCGAAGTTATGCTGCAGAGCTGACAGGCGAGCAGCAGTAGGGTGAGAACGTCGAAAGCGCGCACAGACGGCCCGCACTTTATGCAGCAGTTCTGACATATCAGGGTAATTTTTAAGGAATCTCTGCACCACCAAATTTAGCACATGCACCAGGCAAGGGATGTGCGTCAAACCGGCAAGTCCCAGAGCTGCTACAAGATTTCGCCCATTATTGCACACCACCAGGCCGGGCTTGAGGCTGACTGGCACAAACCACTCATCGGTCTGTTGTTCAAGGCCCGTCCACAGCTCCTACTCGGTGTGGGGTTTGTCCCCCAAACAGATACATTTTAAAACTGCCTGCTGTTGTTTACACCTGGCTGTGCTGAATTTGGTGGTGAAGGTGTTACTCTGACCGGATGAGGAGCTGGTAGAGGATGAGGAAGCAGAGGAGGAAGCAACAAGAGGCAAACTGAAGCGCCCTGCAATCCTCGTGGTGGAAGGACATGCTCCAAACTGCTATCCGCCTCAGGCCCAGCCGCCACTGCATTTACCCAGTGTGCTGTTATGGAGATATAACGGCCCTGACCGTGCTTACTGGTCCACGTATCCGTAGTCAGGTGCACCTTGCCACAGATGGCGTTGCGCAGTGCAAACCTGATTTTGTCCCCTACTTGGTTGTGAAGGGAAGGGATGGCTCACCTTGAAAATTTGTAGCGGCTGGGCACGGCATACTGTGGGATAGCCACCGCCATAAGGCCTTTAAAACTATCCATCTTCATCAGAGGAAATGACAGCATTTCAAAGGCAAGTCATTTAAAAATGCTGGCATTCAGGGCTAGGGATCGCGGGTGGGTAGAGGGGTACTTCCTCTTTCTCTCCAGCGTTTGAGATATGGAGAGTTGAACGCTTCCGTGCGACATTGTGGAGATGATTGGTGACCCAGGTGTTGGTGTTGCTGGCAGAATCTCTGTTTGCGGGGTGGCAGGTAGCACTGTCACTCCAGAGGTAGATGAAAAGGCAGCGACTGCAGCAGAAGAGGAAGCAGGAGGAGCCAGAGACCTTTCTTGGTTTTTGAGGTGTCTACTCCACTGCAGCTCATGGTTTGCACTTAAATGCCTGGTCATGTAGGTTGTGCTCAGGTTGAGAACTTTTATGCCTCGCTTCAGGCTCTGATTGCACAGCGTGCAAACCACTCGTGTCTTGTCGTCAGCACATTGTCTGAAGAACTGCCACACCACGGAACTCCTTGGAGCTGGCTTTGGTGTGCTCGGTCCCTTGCTGCGGTGGGCAGTAGGAGTTGTACTGTCTAGAGGACTGCCACTCTGCTTTTGTACCCTGCTCCCTCATCTACTGTGCTGGTGGCTCTGTGCGAACACCACCTCTTCCTCCAAAGTACATAGGTCACTCGCATGACCTTGATTCTATGTGGGGTCGAGGACCTCATCGTCCTCCACATCATCTTCCACCCGGTCTTCACACTTGCCCTCCTTGTCGGTCTCCACACTTTCGAAAGCCCCAGCAGTTGACACCTTTGTTTCGTCATCATCCGAGACATGCTGCGATGGTCCTCCCATTTACTCATCTTGAAAGATAAGTGGTTGGGCATCGGTGCACTCAATCTCTTCTACTTTAGGGGCACGGGTAATCAGGATGACCCTGGGAAACCCTGCTAACAGAGTCACAAAAACTGTTGCATGACTTGGGGCTCAGACTGCTTGCCTGATTTGCAAGGGGGTGAGGTGAAAGACTGATAGACATCGTCTGCAGGTGCCAACTGTGTTCTTTCAGCAGGAGACTGGGTGGGAGACAATGTGAAGGAACTGTATCGACTGAATCAAACCTCTGTATGTGGAGGGAGTGTCTCACAGGGCCTGAACCAGTGTAGGCCTAAAATAAATATTCCTTTCCACAAAATTGCTGTATTTCAAATGGCTGTATTTCAAATCCCTGAATCAAACCCCTGTATGTAGAGGGAGTATCTCAAAGGGCTTGAACCAGTGTAGGCCTGAATTTAATATTTATTTGCCCAAAATGGCTGTATTTCAAATGGCTGTATATCAAATGCCTGATCCAAACCCCTGTATGTAGAGGGGGTATCTCCCACGGTCTGAGCCAGTGTAGGCCTGAAGTAAATATTTATTTGCCCAAAATGGCTGTATTTCAAATCCCTGAATCAAACCCCTGTATGTAGAGGGTGTATCTCACACGGTCTGAACCAGTGTAGGCCTGAAGTAAATATTTATTTGCCGAAAATGGCTGTATTTCAAATTCCTGAATCAAACCCCTGTATGTAGAGGGAGTATCTCACACGGTCTGAAACAGTGTAGGCCTGAAGTAAATATTTATTTGCCGAAAATGGCTGTATTTTAAATCTCTGAATCAAACCCCTGTATGTAGAGGGAGTATCTCACAGGGCCTGAACCAGTGTAGGCCTGAAGTAAATATTTCTTTGCCCAAAATGGCTGTATTTCAAATGGCTGTATTTCAATTCCCTGAATCAAACCCCTGTATGTAGAGGGAGTTTCTCACAGGGCCTGAACCAGTGTAGGCCTGAATTAAATATTTCTTTGCCCAAAATGGTTGTATTTCAAATGGCTGTATTTCAAATGCTGATTTAAACCCCTGTATGTAGAGGGGGTATCTCACACAGTCTAAACCAGTGTTGGCCTGAAGTAAATATTTCTTTCCCCAAAATGGCTGTATTTCAAATCCCTGAATCAAACACCTGTATGTAGAGGGAGTATCTTACAGGGCCTGAACCAGTGTAGGCCTAAATTAAATATTTATTTGCACAATTTTTTGAACATTTTCAAATGGCTGTATTTCAAAGGCCTGCATTAAACCCCTGTATGTAGAGGAGGTATCTTACACGGTCTGAACCAGTGTAGGCCTGAAGTAAATATTTCTTTGCCCCAAATGGCTCTATTTCAAATATCTGTATTTCAAATCCCTGAATCAAACCCCTGTATATAGAGGGGGTATCTCACACGGTCTGAACCAGTGTAGGCCTGAAGTAAATATTTATTTGCCTAAAATGGCTGTATTTCAAATCGCTGAATCTTATCTTGAGGGTGTATCTTACACGGCCTGAACCAGTGTAGGCCTGAATTCAATATTGGTGCACAAAATGGCTGCATTTAAAATCTCTGAATGTAACCCAAATGTATTAAGGGTGTAACTCACAATGATATTTGCATCAAAGGCTGCCAACTAAATCTCTATTTCTTTGCCCAAAATGGCTGTATTTCAAATGGCTGTATTTCAATTGTCTAATTCAAACCCCTGTATGTAGAGGGAGTATCTCACAGGGTCTGAACCAGTGTAGGCCTGAAGTAAATATTTCTTTGCACAAAATGGCTGTATTTCAAATGGCTGTATTTCAAATCCCTGAATCAAACCCCTGTATATAGAGGGTGTATCTCACACGGTCTGAACCAGTGTAGGCCTGAAGTAAATATTTATTTGCCCAAAATGGCTGTATTTCAAATCGCTGAATCAAACCCCTGTATGTAGAGGGTGTATCTTACACGGCCTGAACCAGTGTAGGCCTGAATTCAATATTGGTGCACAAAATGGCGGTATTTAAAATCTCTGAATGAAACCAAAATGCATTAAGGGTGTATCTCACAATGACATCTGCATCAAAGGCTGCCAACTAAATCTCTTGTGCCCAAACAAATGTTTGTTTATCAACTAAATTTGACAGCACTATATAAGCCTGTAATTTCATACGTGCTGATGCTGCAAGGGCTGAAAATAGTGTCTTTTGTCAAAAAAGTGTGTTTTTCAAACCTCAGAAAATGATGGGTTTATTTCTAGCCTAACCACTTCAACCCCCCTAGCTGAAACACCCTTAATGACCAGGCCACTTTTTACACTTCTGCACTACACTACTTTCACCGTTTATTGCTCGGTCATGCAACTTACCACCCAAATGAATTTTACCTCCTTTTCTTCTCACTAATAGAGCTTTCATTTGGTGGTATTTCATTGCTGCTGAAATTTTTTGTTATTAATCGAAATTTAACGATTTTTTTGCAACAAAAATGAAATTTTTCACTTTCAGTTGTAAAATGTTGCAAAAAAAGACATCCATATATAAATTTTTCGCAAAATTTATTGTTCTACATGTCTCTGATAAAAAAAAAATGTTTGGGTAAAAAAAAAAATGGTTTGGGTAAAAGTTATAGCATTTACAAACTATGGTACAAAAATGTAAATTTCCGCTTTTTGAAGCAGCTCTGACTTTCTGTGCACCTGTCATGTTTCCTGAGGTTCTACAATGCCCAGACAGTAGAAAACCCCCACAAATGACCCCATTTCAGAAAGTAGACACCCTAAGGTATTCGCTGATGGACATAGTGAGTTCATAGAACTTTTTATTTTTTGTCACAAGTTAGAGGAAAATGCTGATTTTTTTTTTCCTTACAAAGTCTCATATTCCACTAACTTGTGACAAAAAATAAAAACTTCCATGAACTCACAATGCCCATCATGAAATACCTTGGGGTGTCTTCTTTCCAAAATGGGGTCACTTGTGGGAAAGTTATACTGCCCTGGCATTTTAGGGGCCCAAATGTGTGGGAAGTAGTTTGAAATCAAAATCTGTAAAAAATGGCCTGTGAAATCCAAAAGGTGCTCTTTGGAATGTGTGCCCCTTTGCCCACCTAGGCTGCAAAAAAGTGTCACACATCTGGTATCGCCGTACTCAGGAGAAGTTGGGGAATGTGTTTTGGGGTGTCTTTTTACATATACCCATGCTGGGTGAGAGAAATAATTCAGCAAAAGACAACTTTTCCAATTTTTTTATACAAAGTTGGCATTTGACCAAGATATTTATCTTATCCAGCATGGGTATATGTAAAAAGACACCCCAAAACACATTCCCCAACTTCTCCTGAGTACGGCGATACCAGATGTGTGACACTTTTTTGCAGCCTAGGTGGGCAAAGGGGCCCACATTCCAAAGAGCACCTTTCGGATTTCACAGGCCATTTTTTACACATTTTGATTGCAAAATACTTCACACGCATTTGGGCCCCTAAAATGCCAGGGCAGTATAACTACCCCACAAGTGACCCCATTTTGGAAAGAAGACACCCCAAGGTATTCCGTGAGGGGCATGGCGAGTTCCTAGAATTTTTTTATTTTTTGTCGCAAGTTAGTGGAATATTAGTGATGAGCGGGAGGTGCCATATTCGATTTCGCGATATTTCGCGAATATTCGAATGAATATTCGTGTTATATTCGTCGAAATAGAATATTCGTAATTATTCCAATTATCGCGAATAATATCCGAATTTTTTTTTCGCGTATTGCGATTATTTATCTTGATAGTATAAGGCAACATTCCTATGCTAATTGACAATGGCTAGGCTAATATGTGTATTTTACTAAATTTCGTGATTTGCTCTAACTTCGTCTCTTAGAATATTACGAATATTCTAAAAGACGAAGTTAGAGCAATATTACGAAATTTCGTAAAATACACATATAGATTGTAATTTAGCTAATATAGTGCTATAATCCCTTTTTTTTCCTCTAATTTTTTTTTGCCTCTTCTGAACTTAAGTTTTGTAAAATATGTACACTATTAAAAAATATTACTATAGCAGTATATTAGCTTAAATACAATCTATGTGTATTTTACGAAATTTCGTAATATTGCTCTAACTTCGTCTTTTAGAATATTCGTAATATTCTAAAAGACGAAGTTAGAGCAATATTAAGAACATTTGCAAAAGCCGAAATTGCGATGCGAGTAATATAATACAAAATAATCGCATGAAGATTTCAACTTAGCACTGCTATATTCCATATTCTAGCCTAATATGGAATATAGCTGTGCTAAGTTAGCACTGCTATATTCCATACTAGGCTAGAATATGGAATATAGCAGTGCTAAGTTGAAATCTTCATGCGATTATTTCGTATTATATTACTCGCATCGCAATTTCGTCTTTTGCAAATGTTCTTAATATTGCTCTAACTTCGTCTCTTAGAATATTACGAATATTCTAAAAGACGAAGTTAGAGCAATATGACGAAATTTCTAAAAGACGAAGTTAGAGCAATATTACGAAATTTCGTAAAATACACATAGATTGTATTTAAGCTAATATACTGCTATAGTAATATTTTTTAATAGTGTACATATTTTACAAAACTTAAGTTCAGAAGAGGCAAAAGAAATTAGAGGAAAAAAAAGGGATTATAGCACTATATAAGCTAAATTACAATCTATATGGGTATTTTACGAAATTTCGTAATATTGCTCTAACTTCGTCTTTTAGAATATTCGGAATATTCTAAGAGACGAAGTTAGAGCAATTATAAGAACATTTGCAAAAATCGAAATTGCGATGCGAGTAATATAATACGAAATAATCGCATGAAGATTTCAACTTAGCACTGCTATATTCCATATTCTAGCCTAGTATGGAATATAGCAGTGCTAACTTAGCACAGCTATATTCCATATTAGGCTAGAATATGGAATATAGCAGTGCTAAGTTTAAATCTTCATGCGATTATTTCGTATTATATTACTCGCATCGCAATTTGCGAAATTTCGTAAAATACACATATAGATTAGATTGTAATTTAGCTAATATGGAATATAGCAGTAAGTTGAAAACGCCACTGACTGGAGCAGCCAGGAAGCCAGGAATCCAAAGGACAGGTAAGAACAACTTTAGAGAAGTGGGAAAGAAAAAAATATAATAATAATAAAAAAACGAATATTCGAATTCGCGAATATATAGAACGATATTCTAAATATTCGCGAAATCTCGAAATTGCGATATTCGAGAAAAAAATTCGCAATTCGAATATTCGCGCTCAACACTATGGAATATGAGACTTTGTAATAAAAAATAAAAATCATAATTTTCTTGTGACAAAAAATAAATAAATCTAGGAACTCGCCATGCCCCTCATGGAATACCTTGGGGTGTCTTCTTTCCAAAATGGGGTCACTTGTGGGGTAGTTATACTGCCCTGGCATTTTAGGGGCCCATATGCGTGAGAAGTAGTTTGAAATCAAAATCTGTAAAAAATGTGAAATCCGAAAGGTGCTCTTTGGAATGTGAGCCCATTTGCTCACCTAGGCGGAAAAAAAGTGTCACACATGTGGTATCGCCGTACTCAGGAGAAGTTGGGGAATGTGTTTTGGGGTGTCATTTTACATATATCCATGCTGGGTGAGATAAATATCTCGGCAAAAGACAACTTTTCCCATTTTTTTATACAAAGTTGGCATTTGACCAAGATATTTATCTCACCCAGCATGGGTATATGTAAAATGACACCCAAAAACACATTCCCCAACTTCTCCTGAGTACGGCGATACCACATGTGTGACACTTTTTTGCAGCCTAGGGGTGCAAAGGGGCCCAAATTCCTTTTAGGAGCGCATTTTTAGACATTTGGATCCCAGACTTCTTCTCACGCTTTAGGGTCCCTAAAAAGCCAGGGCAGTATAAATACCCCACATGTGACCCCTTTTTGCAAAGAAGACACCCCAAGGTATTCAATGAGGGGCCTGGCGAGTTCATATAATTTTTTATTTTTTTGCATAAGTTAGCGGAAATTTATTTTTTATTTTTTCTCACAAAGTCTCAATTTCCGCTAACTTGGGACAAAAGTTTCAATCTTTCATGGACTCAATATGCCCCTCAGCGAATACCTTGGGGTGTCTTCTTTCCAAAATGGGGTCATTTGTGGGGTGTTTGTACTGCCCTGGCATTTGAGGGTCTCCGCAATCATTACATGTATGGCCAGCATTAGGAGTTTCTGCTATTCTCCTTATATTGAGCATACAGGTAATGAGATTTTTTTTTTCCGTTCAGCCTCTGGGCTGAAAGAAAAAAATGAACGGCACAGATTTCTTCATTCGCATCGATCAATGTGGCTGAAAAAATCTGTGCCTAAAAAAAAAAGGAGGGGAAAGGCGTCTGCCAGGACATAGGAGCTCCGCCCAACATCCATACCCACTTAGCTCGTATGCCCTGGCAAACCCGATTTCTCCATTCACATCAATCGATGTGGATGAATAAATTATTGCCGGGATTATTATTTTTTTATATACAAAGTGTTTGCCAAAGCATATAAACACCGCCACCTCCTCAGCTCATATGCCTCGGCAAACGTATCTTTTACTGCAGAGGAGAAATCTCGTCTTGCAGCGCCGCATACACCGACTTGTGTGTAATCTGACAGCAGCGCAATGCTTCTGTCAGAATGCACATCAGTGCTGCAGCTAGTCGATCGGTTGGTCCACCTGGAAGGTAAAAAAAACTAAACTAAAAAGAAAAAACCAGGCCGCAACGCAATAAATTTTATTAACTTTATAATAACTTTAGAACAGAACATATAAACTTTATTTAACTTTTGAAACTGAACGTTAACTTTTTCGCTTACTGTTTTTTTTTATTTTATTTTATTTTTATTTATTTTTTTACCTTTATAGGACAAACCTCTCCTTCCCCATGGGACAATGTGCAAAGCGCAAATCGCAAATCGCTTTTCAATGACACGGGTTGCTCGCTCAATTTGTATTGTCGTGTCTGCGTGAATGGAGGAGAGCATGTAAACGTCACGCTTGTCTCTCCATTTCACCGCGAGCAGTTCTTCGTTACACAAGGCAGCCCTCTCCCCCCTTGCAAGACGAGTGGTAACGAGCCGTTGGGGGAAGCCCGTGCGACTAGTTTGTGCGGTTCCACAGCAGCCAATCTGTTCTAGAAACAAATGCCTGAAGAGGGCCACACTTGTGTAGAAATTGTCCACATAAAGATGGTACCCTTTGCCAAATAAGGGTGACACCAAGTCCCAGACTGTCTTCCCACTGCTCCCCAGGTAGTCAGGGCAACCGACCGGCTCCAGGGTCTGATCTTTTCCTTCATAGATCCGAAATTTGTGGGTATAGCCTGTGGCCCTTTCACAGAGCTTATACAATTTGACCCCATAGCGGGTGCGCTTACTTGGGATGTATTGTTTGAAGCCAAGGCGCCCGGTAAAATGTATTAGGCACTCGTCTACTCAGATGTTTTGCTCAGGGGTATACAAATCTGCAAATTTCTGGTTGAAGTGGTCTATGAGGGGCCGAATTTTGTGGAGCCGGTCAAAAGCTGGGTGGCCTCTGGGAAGAGAGGTGGTGTTATCACTAAAGTGCAGGAAACGCAGGATGGCCTCAAATCGTGCCCTGGACATGGCAGCAGAGAACATGGGCACGTGATGAATTGGGTTCGTGGACCAATATGACCGCAATTCATGCTTTTTGGTTAGACCCATGTTGAGGAGAAGGCCCAGAAATTTCTTAATTTCGGAAACTGGTTTCCACCGGAAAGGCTGGGCATAATAGCTTCCCGGGTTGGCGGATATAAATTGTGTGGCATACCGGTTTGTTTCTGCCACAACTAAGTCCAAGAGCTCCGCAGTCAAGAACAGCTCAAAAAATCCCAGGGCCGAACCGATCTGAGCTGTCTCAACCCGAACTCCAGACTGGGCAGTGAAAGGGGGAACTAATGGTGCGGCTGAAGTTGGGGACTGCCAATCAGGATTTTCCAGCACCTCAGGGATTCTAGGGGGTCTACGGGCTGCGACGGGGTAACTAATGCACATGCCACCGTACCAGCTTCAACTGCCCTTCTGGTGCTCGCCACTTCACCATGTTGTACGGCAGTGCTGGTACTAGGTCCAGGGAGGGCTGCGCTGCTGGTGTATGCCTCACCACGTAATCCGACAGCACCAGCCCCACTCTGCTGCCCTTTAAGTGGATCCTGCGCAACCTGTGGTCTAGCGACACGGGGCCGGGTACGCCTGGTGGTATCAGGGACCTCAACCTCCTCGTCCGAACTTTGGGTCAGACTGCCACTGCTTTCTACAGGTTCATATTCTGACCCGCTGGATTCATCAGATGAGGATTCCCATTCCTCATCCGACTGGGTCAGAAGCCTGTAGGCCTCTTCAGAAGAATACCCCCTGTTTGACATTTGGGCTACTAAATTTAGGGGTATTCCCTGAGACTACCCAAGAAAAAAAGCAAGCCTGTCTTACAAAGGGGAGGCTAGCGAAGTACCGGAGGCCGCTGCGGTTGATCAAAAATATCAAAACTGATTTTTTTATCGCTGCAGCGCGTGTAAAGTGATTGTGCAGTGATAAAAAAAAAAAATTGCCACTGCGGCGGGGCGGGCGTGGGTGGACGCACATGTGGGCGACACTAATACTATTATAGATCTGACTGTGATCAGTTTTGATCACTTACAGATACTATAAAAGTACAAAAGCTGATTAGCGATACGCTAATCAGCGAATAAGTGACTGCGGTGCGGTGGGCTGGGCGCTAACCGATCGCTAAACTACCTAACCAAGGGGCCTAAACTATCCCTAAAACCTAACAGTCAATACCAGTGGAAAAAAAAAGTGACAGTTTACACTGATCACTTTTTTCACTTTCACTAGTGATTGACAGGGGCAAGAAGGGATGATCAAGGGGTTAATTGGGGTGCAGGGGGGTGATCTGGGGCTATGTGTGGTGTTTGGTGCTACTCACTGTGAAGCCTGCTCCTCTGCTGGAACCAACTGACGAAAAGGACCAGCAGAGGAGCAGGGAAGCCATTTAACACATCATATTTACTAATATGATGTGTTAGATGGCTTGTGATTTGTGATTTTAAAAATCGCCAGCCTGCCAGCCACGATCATTGGCTGGCAGGCTGGTGACGTGACCCCCCTCTAACTTTTGCCGGCCCGCGATGCGCATGTGCGGGCCGGCTAAGCGCGTCATCTCGCGTATATGCGTGACTCTGCGCAGCGCTGCCGCCTCCGGACTGCGATCTTGCGTTAGGCGGTCCGGAGGCGGTTAAATTGCACACTGACTAATCAAGATGTTGTAGATTGCCAAAAAAGTGTTTTTTTGGTAACAGAATATGAAACCTGTATATATTACACTTGAATTTAACACTTGCAGATCAGGAAAATACAGTGTTTTGAAAAAAACTATGTTTTTCAAACCCCAGAAAATGATGGGTGTATTTCTACCTTAAATTGCACACTGACTAATCCAGATGTTGTAGTTTGCCAAACAAATGGTGATTTGCAATGTCCCAAAGGCTCAGATGCAGTGCTGGTGCACTGAGCTTGTATAAAATGGCCACCGCCGCCACCCACCTAACTAACAGAATTATAAAAGTTTTTTTTTTTTGTTCAATGGCCTTAGGGCAGGGTAAAACGATTGTGCCCTGCACCCACACAACTATTTCTCTGTAGATCGCTGAGTTAGATTCTCTCCTATTCTCTCCCTGAAATCACAAGTCCAGCAGCATCCTCTTCCGAACCCGAACTTTTACGGAAATGTTCGGGTTCGGGTACGGGGTCCAAAAATCCTAAAGTTTGGTACGAACCCGAACTTTACAGTTCGGGTTCGCTCAACTCTACCCATGACACATCCATCAGGTGGGACAGGACAGCCAATTGAGATGTTTCAGCACATGGACACACACCCACCCTATAACAGAACCCGATCTGGCAGCCATTTTACATTCTGTGTTTTGCCAGTATAGGGAGAGGTTGCTTTGAGGACCAAAAAAGTCCTTTTAAGTACTTGTATAGGTGTGCTATCGATAGGTGTGATATACTGAGGGGTGTGATATACTTATAATATACTTTCTAATATATAATATACTTATAACTATCCGTTTCAGGGATCTCACAAACGGTTCAAAACGGATCAGTTCAGCCCCAATGCATTCTGATTGGCTAAGGATCCGTTCAGAATGCATCAGTTTGGCTCCGTTCCGCCTCCATTCCGCTCTGGATGCGGACATGAAAACGCTGCTTGCAGCGCCTGGCGATGCGGAGCCAAAAGGATCCATCCTGACTTTGGGGTCAATGGGGACGGATCCGTTTTCACTGACACAATATGGTGCAATTGAAAACGGATCCGTCCTCAATTGACTTTCAATGTAAGTCAGGACGGATCCGTTTTGACTTAGACTTCAAAAAAATAAATACGGATTTGTTCTGAACGGATACAAGCGTTTGCATTATAGGTGCGGATCCGTCTGTGCAGATACCAGACGGATCCGCACCTAACGCAGGTGTGAAAGTAGCCTTATCTGTGCTGAGTTGAAGACAAAAGGAAACAGGTTTGCAAAATATATATATATTTATTAATAATAACTCAGTGCAAATAGAATAAAATATAAAACCAATGACAATAAAATGGTAATAAACAATGATATGCAATTAAATGAAACCTAATAATCTAGAAAATATAAAGATAATGAATGCATGAATCGAATATCGAAATAATAACTGGAAACAGATATTTTAAAAAAAAATTACACCTGATTTCTCCCAGCGGACAGATGGTTTAGATTAAAACTGAGTTAGGTTTTTGCCATATTTCATTTATATATATATATATATAAATATATATATATATATATTCATATATATATATATATATATATATATATATGTATTCTACCATATAAATGACTAGAACTGAAATCAGTTCTTTGGAGATGATACAGTAACATGTAAATATATATCAACAGTAAGGGAGGAAACGTGGTCCTGATGACCAAGGCATTTTACTTTGAGGAAGCTTCTAGGCAACTGGGAGATGCTGAAGTGTATGAGAAGTTGGGTGACAACCCTGTTCCGTTGATACTGGACAGGGTGCGGTCACTTCTTTCAAAATTTGTGGATATACAGTTTCTCCCAAGGAGCATCCTAGATAAACTAATCCCCAAGTGGTATTTTTTGCCAAAGGTGCATAAATCGCTGTCCCAACCCCCAGGACGACCCATCGTCTCAGAGATGGGATCAGCGACGAAACCACTTTCCAGGTATGTGGACTGGTTACTTAGGTCCTTGTTGCAGGGGACTCCCACGTATCTGAAGGACACCAGGGACTTCCTCCGGGCCCTCAACTCTGTTGAGTGGCGGGAGGAATTCCACCTCGTGTCCTTAGACGTGGAGAGGCTGTATACCAGGATTCCACATGATGCAGGGCTCAGAGCCGTGACATCAGTCCTCAGTAGCTCCAATAAGGGCATTGTCTTTTCACAGTTCATACAGGAGTCCCTCGACTTGATACTAACCAATAATGTTTTTCAGTTCGGTGGTCAATGGTACCGCCAGATACTAGGTACAGCGATGGGTGCACCGGTGTCGTGTACCTTCGCTAACCTGTATCTGGCGGTATTTGAAGAGACCTATGTGTTTTCTATGCAGAATCCCTTCCTCAGGTGCATCCACCTGTACCTGCGGTATGTGGACGATGTATTTCTGGTCTGGTCGGGCAGCGAAAGTCAGTGCAGGCAGTTCGTGCAATATATGAATGAAACAAATAGAATGAACATGAAGTTCACCCTCAACTTCAGTGGCAAGAGTCTAGATTTTCTAGACGTGAAGGTCACCGTGGTGTCCTTTCGAAAACCCACTGCAACCAATTCGCTGAACCACCAGACCAGTTTCCATCCTCCCGTCAAGGAAGCCATTCCCTTCGGGCAGTTTATACGCCTTCGTAGGATCAATAGCACCGATGAAAACTATTTTAGACAGGCCCACCAACTCAAGGACAGGTTACTTGAAAGGGGTTACCCCAAAAGGGACGTGATCGATGCATTACATCGAGCAGCCCTTCGTCCCCGGCACAGTCTCCTCAATGATCAAGTCCAAAACGATAACAAAGATAGATTCACCTTTATCTTCAAGTTCAGCCCAGCCGCAGATATAGTGAAACAGGCAGTGTCTAATAATTGGGATCTCCTAAAAGGTGATCCAGTTTTGGGGGGTCTGGCTTCTTAGCGCCCCTTAATTACTTTTAAAAGGTGTCACACCCTAAAAGACAGGTTAGTCCACAGCGTGCTTAGGGAGAGCAAGCAGTCAAATTGGCTCCGAAATAGGAGACCTCAGGGTAATTTTAAATGTGGGACGTGTTCCTTCTGTTCCCACAACTCGCAGGGAAAGTCTCTGTCTTTAGGGGGTGTCACGTATAGGGTCCATGATTTCATCACATGTCGCACCTCTTATGTCGTTTATGTCGTATCATGCACCTGCAGTAGGTTTTATATTGGTAAAACCATCAGGCCCTTGTTCGAGCAAATACGGGAACACATTGGTTCAATAAGGACGGGACGAGGCTCGCCCCGCCTTGTTGACCATGTTCGTTCGACCCATAATGGTGATCAATCCAGCCTCTCTTTTGCTGGCATTGAGGCGGTGGGACCCATCCCACGGGGTGGGGATCGCCACCGCCTCTTGCTGCAACGGGAGGCTCGATGGATTATCAGAACGGGCGCCATGGGACCACATGGTTTGAACGACAAAAACGACATGGCCGTTTTTCTTTGAGGCCTTTTCTATTTAGGGTTTTATCTCTTGTATTTGCCTAAGTCAGCATTTTCCCACTTGCTTCCCACGGCGATAACTCCAGATGCGTTTCCCCTATGCTTTTTTGAAACAATGGGGTAATAAGGGAATTTCTCCTCCCCTTTGGCATGACGTAGCTTTAATTTAACAGCATCCATGTACATTCCTTTTATTGTATCTCTTTTTGTTTTCTAGCTCTTCTCTGTACACTATTGTAACTTGTCCCCTCCATTGTATTGACAAAGTGCTGCTTCATATTCTATGTAACGACTTGCAGTATGTCATTGTTACATCGCAATGTTTCCCTTTTGTTTTGTGTTTCAGCCTGCACCTGGGGAGCGTCCACGGTTGTCATGGTGATGACCCTGGGTTGCCCTTAAATGCACGCTTGTGCGTCTACACGCCAGTAGCGGCCTGAGGAAGCGCAATCCAGCGCGAAACGGCCGTCACCGCTCATCCACACCTAGGCCGTCCCGCTCCCCAGCCTGTGCAGCTGATGTCTACCTGCTAGCCAGCAAAAAAGTTTTGTTGAAGAACCGACCCTGGTGAGTGCCGCGTTTACCTGTCTTCTACCGTTCATGCTGATTCCTCTAAGCTTACTACGCTGAGCACCACGCAGTCCGGGTCCAATCTGTGCAGCCGCGTGTCTTAGGAGTTCCGGGGTCCGAGGATAAGTGAGTGAGCGATTTCCTTGAAGGGGCAGTGCCGCTGTTTTCCTTTTTTCTGTCTCCCTACCATTGATAGTATATATATTTATCTCCCTAGACCAGTGATGGCTAACCTTGGCACTCCAGCGGTGGTAAAACTACAACTCCCAAGATGCCCCCCTTACTTGGCTTCTCTCAGAACTCTATAGAAATAAATGGAGCATGCTGGGAGTCGTAGTGTCACCACAGCTGGAGTGCCAAGGTTAGCCATCACTGCCCTAGACTAAAGAGGGTATCATTGAATCCTGTAGGTACAATCAGCCCAATTCAGTCTAGATCCTACACATAGGATATGATTGATATATATACAGGTCCTTCTCAAAAAATTTACATATTGTGATAAAGTTCATTATTTTCTGTAATGTACTGATAAACATTAGACTTTCATATATTTTAGATTCATTACACACAACTGAAGTAGTTCAAGCCTTTTATTGTTTTAGTATTGATGATTTTGGCATACAGCTCATGAAAACCCCAAATTCCTATCTCTAAAAATTTGCATATCATGAAAAGGTTCTCTAAACGAGCTATTAACCTAATCATCTGAATCAACTAATTAACTCTAAACACCTGCAAAAGATTCCTGAGGCTTTTAAAAACTCCCAGCCTGGTTCATTACTCAAAACCGCAATCATGGGTAAGACTGCCGACCTGACTGCTGTCCAGAAGGCCATCATTGACACCCTCAAGCAAGAGGGTAAGACACAGAAAGAAATTTCTGAACGAATAGGCTGTTCCCAGAGTGCTGTATCAAGGCACCTCAGTGGGAAGCAGTGGCGTACCGCCCATAGAGGCAGACCACGCCACTGCTATGGGGCCCGCGGCACTGGGGGGCCCGTAGCGCAGATAAGGCCCCGTCCACACTATTTGGCCCCGCCCACTCATGACGTGCAGCCGGCTATGCGGCTGCTTTTCTCCCCAACATCAACTCATCGCCGCGCCGCCCCCCCCCCCGCCTCCATGTTTAGCTGAATCGCCTCCCAGAGGCGCGGCTAAGTCCTCAACACCCGCCCCCCTCCTCAGCGCCGCGCTCTGCAAACACCCGATCCTCCTCTCGTCGGCGTCCCAAATCCCGCGCAGGCGCAATGCCGGCGATTGCCTGCGCTCTGATAATACGGCTGAGGGCAACAGCTTCAACATCGTCACTGGGCATGCGCCGAGCCCAGTGACGATGTTGAAGCTGTTGCCCTCAGCCGTATTATCAGAGCGCAGGCAATCGCCGGCACTGCGCCTGCGCGGGATTTGGGACGCCGACGAGAGGAGGATCGGGTGTTTGCAGAGCGCGGCGCTGAGGAGGGGGGCGGGTGTTGAGGACTTAGCCGCTCCTCTGGGAGGCGATTCAGCTAAACATGGAGGCGTTAGTAGTTTTCATATTTAGGCGGGCACGGCACTTCAGAGGGGCACCGTTCCTGGGCACCGTGGAGAAAGAAAAACGCCCCTCTGGGCTCCAGTCCTTACAGTGTCATTTGCATATCCTAAGAATCGATTTTTAGAAGAAAGGACAAGACTGACATGGAAAAGAAGAACACAGATGGAAAAAAGGTACTTTATTAAACATGGCTCCATGAGTACCTTTTTTCCATCTGTCTTGTTCTTTTGATTGTGAGTCTTGTCATTTCTTCAAAAAATCGATTCTTATGATATGTAAATGACGCTGTAAGGAGCCCAGAGGGGCGTTATTCTTTCTCCACTGTGCCCAGGAACGCCCCCTCTGAAGTGCCGTGCCCGGCTAAATTTGAAAACTAATAACGCCTCCAAGTTCATCTAAATCGCCTCCCAAATCCGGTCCTCCTCTCGCTGGCATCCCAAATCCCGCGCAGGCGCAGTGCCGGCGATTGCCTGCGCTATGATAAGATGACTGACAGCACTGCGCCTGCGCGGGATTTGGGATGCCGGCGAGAGGAGGATCGGGGTGTTTGCCGCAGAGCGCAGCACTGAGGAGGGGGGGTGTTGAGCACTTAGCCGCGCCTCTGGGAGGCGATTTAGATGAACTTGGAGGCGTTATTAGTTTTCAAACTTAGGCGGGCACGGCACTTCAGAGGGGCGTTCCTGGGCACCGTGGAGAAAGAATAACGCCCCTCTGGGCTCCTTACAGCTTCATTTACATATCATAAGAATCGATTTTTTGAAGAAATGACAAGACTCACAATCAAAAGAACAAGACAGATGGAAAACAGGTACTCTGTTAAACATGGATTCATGAAAAAAAAATTGGGGGTAAATTGCTAGTGACAGATTCCCTTTAAGGCTACTTTCACACTTGCGTTCAGAGCGGATCCGTCTGGTGTCTGCACAGACGGATCCGCACCTATAATGCAAACGCTTAGATCCGTTCAGAACAGATCCGTTTGCATTAACATGAACAAAAAAAATAAAAATTTTATTTTTTTGTTCATGATAGTGCAAACGGATCCGTTTTGACTTTACATTGAAAGTCAATGGGGGACGGATACGTTTGAAAATTGAGCCATACTGTGTCAACTTCAAACGGATCCGTCCCCATTGACTTACATTGTAGGTCTGGACGGATCCGTTTGCCTCCGCACGGCCAGGCGGACACCCGAACGCTGCAAGCAGCGTTCAGGTGTCCGCCTGCTGAGTGGAGCGGAGGACAGACGGAGCCATACTGATGCATTCTGAGTGGATCCGCATCCACTCAGAATGCATTAGGGCTGGACGGATCCGTTCGGTGCCGCTTGTGAGAGCCTTCAAACGGAACTCACAAGCGGAGACCCGAACGCAAGTGTGAATGTAGCCTAACATGGCACCCCAAATAAGGAGACCTGCAGGCTGCAGCAGATATCCCATGTGACAGGTCACCCCCAGGAAACCCCTAACAGTTTCTGTAGGTCATGTATAAATTTATTTAATGGGGGTGTGGCATGGGAGAAGCAAGGTCAGGAAGTGGGAGGGGCCATGGTGGGTAGTGGGCGGGGTTAAGGGGCCCAATTCAGATTTTTGCTATGGGGCCCAGTGATTCCTATGTACGCCTCTGGTGGGAAGTCTGTGGGAAGGAAAAAGTGTGGCAGAAAACGCTGCACAACGAGAAGAGGTGACCGGACCCTGAGGAAGATTGTGGAGAAGGACCGATTCCAGACCTTGGGGGACCTGCGGAAGCAGTGGACTGAGTCTGGAGTAGAAACATCCAGAGCTACAGGTGCCGCATTCCCCAGGTCAAGCCACTTTTGAACCAGAAACAGCGGCAGAAGCGCCTGACCTGGGCTACAGAGAAGCAGCACTGGACTGTTGCTCAGTGGTCCAAAGTACTTTTTTCGGATGAAAGCAAATTTTTCATGTCATTCGAAAATCAAGGTGCCAGAGTCTGGAGGAAGACTGGGGATAGGGAAATGCCAAAATGCCTGAAGTCCAGTGTCAAGTACCCACAGTCAGTGATGGTCTGGGGTGCCATGTCAGCTGCTGGTGTTGGTCCACTGTGTTTTATCAAGGGCAGGGTCAATGCAGCTAGCTATCAGGAGATTTTGGAGCACTTCATGCTTTCATCTGCTGAAAAGCTTTATGGAGATGAAGATTTTATTTTTCAGCATGACCTGGCACCTGCTCACAGTGCCAAAACCACTGGTAAATGGTTTACTGACCATGGTATTACTGTGCTCAATTGGCCTGCCAACTCTCCTGACCTGAACCCCATAGAGAATCTGTGGGATATTGGGAAGAGAAAGTTGAGAGACGCAAGACCCAACACTCTGGATGAGCTTAAGGGCGCTATCGAAGCATCCTGGGCCTCCATAACACCTCAGCAGTGCCACAGGCCGATTGCCTCCATGCCACGCCGCATTGAAGCAGTCATTTCTTCAAAAGGATTCCCGACCAAGTATTGAGTGCATAACTGAACATAATTATTTGAAGGTTGACTTTTTTGTATTAAAAACACTTTTCTTTTATTGGTCGGATGAAATATGCTAATTTTTTTAGATAGGAATTTTGGGTTTTCATGAGCTGTATGCCAAAATCATCAATATTAAAACAATAAAAGGCTTGAACTACTTCAGTTGTGTGTAATGAATCTAAAATATATGAAAGTCTAATGTTTATCAGTACATTACAGAAAATAATGAACTTTATCACAATATGCTAATTTTTTGAGAAGGACCTGTATATATGCTGCCTTTTCATCCCATTTAGGAATCAGATTGGTCGGGTTAATCTATAACTAGTGACATCATTTGTGTCACTCCCCCATCTATTTCACAACTTATGTCTTACTTCAACCACACCAATAGATGGCACTGGAGGTCTATATAAAAAGTTTGTGTTTTTCTCTTAATTTTTTCTAAAAGATAATCTTTAACCAAAACCTTGAGTATAATCTTAACCATTAGGCTACCAGCGCCATATATGTACGGCGCTGGTGCTATGTGTAAACATGATGCCCGTTTGCACGTGCAGCGGGTGTCATGGCCGGCAGATCGCTTCTGCTTCATACAGCAGAGACCTGTGTCTAATTACCGTGACCAGCAATAATGCCGATCGCGATCAAGTGAGATCACGGCACCTAAATACGCAAAAACATGGAAGCTCGCGCTTCCGGGCTTCCTACCTGTGCCCCGTGTGTCCAATACGGACATAAGTAGTTGCACTCAATACTGGTAGCCTTACTGAGTAAGGCATAAGTCCTCTTTAACACGGTCAGTATTTTACATCAGGATTTGATCATGATTTGGAAGCCAAAAGAGAAATTGGTGCAAAACACAGAAGACATACAAATATTCCCATCACATGTCATCTCTGTTCTGGACCCACTCTTGTTTTTTTGGATTATCAATACTGATCAATTACTGACCAAATACTGACCGTGTGAAGGCGGATCCATTTTTTGTGTTGCTCTTCTGACGGATCAAAAGAAGGGAAAAATAAACAGTAACATCAACACACACTTTCTGCTGACATCCTCTCCATTCTGTAAAGGAAGGACCGGCACTCGCACTGGTTTCTTTATGCAGAATTTAATTTCAGTCACTTATTCATTCATAGTGACGCGGCGTTTCAGCACTAACATGTGCTTTCATCAGACTATACAAACTTATCCTCAAGAGATGTCTTAAATAACAGAAAAAAGAAAAAAATAGAGGAACTGACGTCATACCACTGGCTCCTCCCCCCTGACAAGATACAAGGATAGATAAGAAAGCTCCATGTGTCTCCATTTTTAACAATGAGAGGAGTCCCATGATTAATTCCGCTGGAAAATAAAACAAAAATTTTTTTGTATAAAACATCATATCAAACCACTTATATTGTACTCTCGGTTCAAGCCTTTTGGATCCATCGTTTGTAAACGATGGATCCAATATGCTTCTTTTTGCAGGAGTAATTTATTTCGATCACCACCACGGCGAGGTAATGGTACACCTTCAATCACCTGGTAACGTAATTGTGCTATTGTGTGTTTCTTCTCATGGAAATGATAAGGTATAGGGAGCAATAAATTACCCTTCCTGATGGTGGACTTGTGTTTGCTCAACCTGTCTTTGATCCTCATAGAGGAAACGCCGCGTCACTATGAATGAATAAGTGACTGAAATTAAATTCTGCATAAAGAAACCAGTGCGAGTGCCGGTCCTTCCTTTACAGCTGTAACATTGGGATGCCTGCCCGTTGACACGTGCACCGCCGAGCAACTTTACAGAGCAGTGCCGGCCATTTCACTTTACATCCTCTCCATTCTGTCATGGGGCCAATACTTGTATCAGCATGAAACAGAACAGGTTCTCTAGTAATCTATGTGGAATTAGCAGACTATGTTAAAGGAAAGTGCTCTTTCACTCTATAAAAGAGTCTTAGGCTACTGCACGGTTAAGTACATTATAACTGACGCTAACATTGACCATTCACTACCACAACGGACTAGCTACACATGTTTCTGCAATGCACAGTAATGTACTCCGACATACACTCTCCCTGCAGGCCAGGAACTAGCTGATTTACAACACACTTCATGATGAATTAATTTGGATCGAATCAAATTTTTGGGAAAAATTTGGCTTCCAAATCAAATCTTCGAAAACTTTGCTCATCTCTAAAATAAAAAAAAATATATTTTAAAAAAGTTAGTCCTAGGAGACCTTAGAGTGTCTTATATCAATTTTTAGGCCAATTGGAGCAGCTTTGACAAATGACATATCTATTCAGACAGAAATCAATATTTTTTTAATTTGACGAATTGAACTTGAAAAGAATTTTAAGAAGTTTACTCATCTCTAATAGCTATCAATTCCTATTTTGCTAGTAATCAATGCAGAGATCCAAGTAATCCCAAAAAGTTCACCATTTTTTTTTGCAACTTTGGACACAGATTGGAGTAGAAACATTCACATTAGAGGTGACCATCGCGTAGGAACAGCCAACCATAGTGCTTTCTAGCCTTTATATCTGCAAAAACACCCATTCAAAAGACCTGTGATAGATTAGAAGAAATAGATCAGACAGCTTGCTGCACAGAAATGCCTGTGAACAGAGTGCCATATTGGACTATGCTAAGAGGCAATCGTTGAGTCTAGAGACCTATGTCTGAAAGTGATTCATACCTGAATACTATGATTGTGCATGTGCACTGCCTTAAGGATCCAAGGCCTGTGGTCATGGTTGCATCATGTGGAAAAGATCGAAGACCTGTACCATACAGCAGACAATCCAAATTGTCCCTCGGGTTTCACCAAACCATGCGGTGACTACCTATATTGATAGCTTGGGCTTTGAACTCTGGGCATACACTTAGCAGTTTTCCGGTTTTCATTCCTAGTTGTGAAAATTGCTCTGTTTTATTACTGAAGTATCACATGTACCTCCAACATATACGTTCTGTTGTCCTTTCTAATTGCATATCTAACTAGAAACAGGCATCCCCCACCCACCTATTCTAAATCCTTCTCTAGGCCTAAGAATATCATTCCTCCATCCCTAACCCATTCATACACTCGATATTCACTTTATATCAGCAACCACATGCCAGATTGAAAGTTAACAGCACACTTTCCTCAGCATTTGAAATAACAAATGGGACTAGACAGGGGTGCCCACTATCCCCATCCCTTTTCATTCTGGTAGTAGAGACCCTTATACAGCTAGTCAGACAAACAACTGAAATCAAGGGTATAAGCTATGGAAGGAGGGAATTAAAATGTACCGCTTTCGCAGACAACCTGCTGTTTTTAGTGGCTAACCCTGATAAGGCATTGGATTACTTAGTTAAAAAATTCAAGTATTTAGCCAGATCTCAGACTTCAAAGTCAACCATTCCAAATCTGAAATATTAAATATCTCACTGCCAGAACCAAGAGCACTTCAGACCCACCTCCCCTTTTACTGGACCAAGAGACCTATAAAATAGCTAGGGATACAGATACCAAGAGACTTGGAAAATTTATACAAATGTAACTATATACCCCTTCAAAGAGACATTACACAAATCTTACAAAGAATATAGCTTACCCTCCCTGTCTTGGATGAGTAGAAAAAATGTCCTTAAAGCTTATGTCCTACCCAAGATCCTATACGTAATGCAAATGGTACCAATACATCTGCCTAAAAAATTCTTCCTTGATATCAGGAGAATGTTCTCTAAAAATCTGTGGAATGGTAGGAGACCTCGAATCGCACGCAACATCAGACATAGGGAAAAGGGTGGTTTGGGAGTCCCAGATGTGACCAGATATTATCAGGCAATTCAATTAAACAGATGGTTAGAGTCGGTTGACCCCAATAGACAACCAGATATAAAAGAGATATTTGACTACAGTGTAGGTCCCTCATTCCGAAGTAACCTATGGCTTCCTGATACAAGCTCAAGCAAAAGCAAAGACCTAGAACCTATGTTAAAAGGGATTTGAGAGACTTGGAAAGAACTCAGTAAAGAATTAGCCCCTGCCCCATCCCCCTAATGCCAGCTTGTATTATCCCCGACTTTCTGGGAAACAACAGAGATATGGTCCGCATTAGCTCAGGTCATATTACGGGAGCTAACTCCAGACATAGAATCCTCAATAATGAACAAGTTAAAACCCCAGGATTCTTCCTTGGTGGGAGGCGAGGGTGAGCGGAAAAAAAAATGTATCTCAGAGAATGGGAGAGAGAGCTAAATACAGTTTTTACAGACCAGGATACAAAAAAATTCTTGGCATTCTCACATGGATTTTCACCATGTGTACGCCTTCAAGAAAACCATTTCAAACTTCTTTCCAGATGGTAAAGAACCCCAGAGTTCCTTTGTCCCCTAATCGGCTGTGCTGGAGATGTGGAGAAGGAATAGGCTCATTTTCTCACATTTGGTGGACATGTCACCTAATCATACCATACTGGGAGTGTATAAACACTAAATAAATATAAATAAGTATAAATAAAGTTTCAACTTCTGAACTCAAGATCACAATATAAATGGTGGTTTTCTCTAAACCAACTGATCTTTACCATCCGTCTAAACGTAATTTAGTAACCCATCTTATCTCGGCAGCCAAAGCTATAATACCCATCCATTGGCTCAGCACTAGCACACCCTCAGTACAAGAATGGAAGGCGAAAGTAAGTCAGATTTGCCAGTTTGAAGAAATGACAAGCTGGATTAACAGGAGTCACGACAGATTCTTGAAAATATGGCAACCTTGGAAGTCCTTGGTGGACAGTGGGTTTTAGGAAACTTCTTGGATGGCGGTTTGTTGGTTCGCTTCAATTGTCTGGCTTTGTCTGTCAAGCTTCTTAAGCACAGAATACGCCCCCCTCATCCTCTCCTCTCTCTTTCCCTTTCCCTTCTCTTTCGGTCAAATCTATGTTTTATGTATAATGGCTTTCATTACTATAAACACTGCAGCACTATGTATTTTGTGAAAAATGTTGGAATTTGTGGAGTGTCTTAGGAGACTTCATACCTTGAAATATCTATGGCTGTTAAACAACAGATGTTATTTTATGTTATTTCTAATGACCTGTAAAACTTCCTTTATATAACATTAAAAAAAAAATGCCAGAAATTAGCCGGACATAAACTGCAGTGTGTAGTACTTTGTGTCTGGCCCATTCTCTGCATTTTTGCCAGAATGCGACCTAAACAGATGAAATCAGAATAGATTCTGCAGATGTAAAGGCTGACCATCTCTTTTCATTTGGGATTGGTAAAATCAAGTGTTTTATAGGTAGATAGATAAATTGATAGAGTAAATGAAAGCCATATTCTAAATACATTGCATAGACTTCTATACTGACCCACTGGAGCTGTGTCGCTGCGTTCTCTGGTTGTTGGTCCAGAACGTTTCCCTCCGGATCCCTGTGGGACATTTGTGGTCTGCTGTGGTCGCCCACCTGGGTTTATGTGTTTGTCTGTATTGTCTGTCCTCTCCCTGGTGTTTTCCTCTTAGTGTCAGTGGTGCGGACTAGCGATCCCACCGGCCCGTTCACTATCTAGGGCTCATTTTAGGTAAAGCCAGGGTTTAGGCACGTGATCGCCGCACGGGTGAGGAACCCGTCTAGGGACGTCAGGGCAGTCAGGTGCCAGCCGCAAGGTGAGTCAGGGGTCACCACCTTTCCCTCTCCCTTGGGCAGGGCTTTCCCTTTTCCCTCCCTGTGCGTGACGCCGGTCATTACAATAGACCAACGCAAATTAAACAACAAAAATTGTACGACCACACGATATGTTTGTAATGCATTCATGATGCAATTAGGGAACACATTCTTCTGACCACATGCATAATCATGTGTTTAGGGTGTTTTTTTTTGTCCGCCACTATTGTTGGAACTCTTTAGCATTCTGACTAACTTCAAATAGTGACACATGTGGTAAAACACATTCCACAAGTGGCTATTCCACTGTATATCTCATGCAGTCAGCAGCCACAAGCAAGTCTTATATGAGGTCAATCAAGTGCAGTCATCACAACTTTGAAAGTGCCAGGCCTATCTCAGAAATCTATTTTCCTAGTGACTTCTATTGGGAAATGAGGTGCTGCGGTTCCCAACCGCATCACAAGCTGACCGTGTGGTCATACCCTTAGAATATTCCCATAAGGCTGAATGCAATGCCTATTGTATTACATATCTACACTGTTAGGTACTAATGCTGATATGTATATTTTAATTCTATTTATAGAACTGCATCACTATTAAACTTTTTTCTGGATTACGTCTCGGCCCAGACGATTTATAATATGTTCAATCACACAGGTGCCCCTCTTGAATTTCTTCTTAGTAACATCATTGATATGCCGGCACTTCAGATACCATTGTATGTGTTTTTTCTAAACTGTTATCTCTTTACCATGTTGGAGAACTGTGCAGTCATTCTCATCATATACTTTCATCCTGCTCTCCACACCCCGATGTACTTTTTTTATAGGGAACTTGGGAATTTTAGATGCCGTTTATATTTCTATAACTGTGCCTAAAATGTTGATCAATTATAAAAAAAAAAAAGAAAGACCATTTCATATGTTGGATGTGTGGCACAACTGTATTTGTATCTGATGATGGCAGCCACTGAGTCTACCTTGCTTTCTACCATGGCTTATGACCGCTATGTGGCCATTTGTCATCCCTTGCGCTATCATGCTATTATGGACAAGAAGGTATGCTTAGAACTTGCAACAACTTCATGGATTTTTGGTATATTGTATTCCCGTATTCACACTGGGAATACATTTAGGCTAAGTTTTTGCAAATCCATCCAAATTGATCACTTTTTCAGTGACATTCCACCACTTCTGAAAATTTCTTGCTCCAGTACAATACTTACTGAAATTATTGTTTATGTAGTTGGTGGATTGCTGGTCTTAATTTGTTTCCCACTGATTATTATTTCCTATGTCTTCATTGTTAACACTGTCTTTAAGATCTCTACTGCGAAAGCCCGTACCAAAACATGTTCTACTTGCATATCCCACTTCTTATCAGTCAGTTTGTTTTATGTTTGTGGAAGTTTTGCATATTTTCACCCTACAGAGCACAACTCATTTAATCAATACAAAGTCAATGCATTGTTTTATACTATCTTACCCCCATTACTAAATCCACTCATATATGATTTGAGGAACAAGGAAAAAGAAAAGATCTTTAGAAGATACGTTATTTTATTTTATTGGTAAATGTGTAGGACAAGTGTTTTTTTTATTATTTTTGCAATATACTTTATTTGTTGATATTGTACTTCTTTATGATTTTTTTTTTTCTTAAAGTAATTTTTTTGACATGAAAAACCTGTAGCCTGGAGCAGAAACATTCACATTAGAGGTGACCATCGCATAGAAACAGCCAACCATAGTGCTTCCTAGCCTTTATATCTGCAAAAACACCCATTCAAAAGACCTGTGATAGAATAGAAGAAATAGATCAGACAGCTTGCTGCACAGAAATGCCTGTGCACAGAGTGCCATATTGGACTATGCTAAGAGGCAATCGTTGAGTCTAGAAACCTATGTCTGAAAGTGATTCATACCTGAATACTATGATTGTGCATGTGCACTGCCTGAAGGATACAAGGCCTGTGGTCATGGTTGCATCATGTGGAAAAGATCGAAGACCTGTACCATAAAGCAGACTCATTTATATCACTGCTACAGAAAAGGAGGGTTCAAGAGCAAAATTGTCATTACCTATAGTTGGGTGCAACGCCAGGACCAGAACTCATTGCCAGAAAGAGAGAGTAATCCGGCTTCCTTTTTACAAACAGATATATTTTACTCTGAAATACTGCAGAGTCATAGCAGTTGCATTCTGTTGGCTTCTTCGTGTCTGGCTGGGCTTGGTTTTCAGGTCCCTCCCCATTTATGTATACGGGAGACCTATCAATGAAGCTGAGCCGGTTGAGAAGAAGCCATTAAGGTGCTGCCCCAAGACGTTTCTCCCTTTATTCAGCTCATTTTTAAACTATGTTTTCTAAAAAATGCCACAGTGGCAGCACGGTGGCTCAGTGGTTAGCACTGGTGCCTAGCAGCGCTGGGATCCTAGGTTTGAATCCGACCAAGGGCAACATCTACATGGAGTTTGTATGTTCTCCCCGTGTTTGCCTGGGTTTCCTCTGGGTACTCCGGTTTCCTCCCACACTCCAAAGACCTACTGATAGGGAACTTAGATTGTGAGCCCCATGGGGACTGTTGGAAGCTAATGTCTGTATGGCCACTGATGAAGGGGTGTAGACCCTGAAATGCTCTTGGTGTTGGACAATAGACTCTTTGCATTTCATACTCAGAATTCAAAGTACAGACATTTATGCTATAATCCCGTACATGTCTTTGCTTCCAAGGCGGCTGTCCCAGAGGCTGAGGGGAATCTTGGACCCAGCAGACTGGAAAGAAGCTACAGGAAGCAGCTACCGGGTCACGTGGGACGCTACGTTTGTGCCCAGAGACCACGCGGGACGCCGTGCTGGTCCTGCCAGAATTGACACCGTCCACGAACCGGAGACTTCAGGAGGGGTAAAGTACTACGATTGTAGTGTTACTAACTAACATCTCTCCACCCGAATTGAGGAATATTATTTCTACTAACACGGCCATACCATTACAAATTGAGTCGGGCTGTGTGCTCTTTAACTGCAGGATATTCATTACTAGTCCGAACTCATCTACGATCTGAACTAGGTTTACTACCTGATTGGAGTCGGGAAGGAGTTTTTTACTGCATGAATTTTAACATATGTATTTCAAGATATGTGTAATTTATCATATGTTTTACTACGGGCGAGTACAGTGAGGTGTGCACCCATTTTGTTGCATTCAATAGGTGAGCCATCAAATTATTTATAATGTTTGTAAAGCACTGCGGAATATAGTAGTGCTATATAAGTGCAATAAATAAATAAGTAAAACATCTGTTTGCAACAAAGGAGCCAGTTGAGAGTTCATGATGCAATCGCCCAGGGTTCAGGTAGTATTTAGGAGAGTTTAACCTCTTCCGGACACATGACGTACCGTAACAGCATGATCTCCTGGTAGTTAAGGACACATGATGTACCGGTACATCATGTGTATTTCCGATCACCACTGCGCGGCGGGCGGTGATCGGAACAAGGTGCCTGCTCAAATCATTGAGCAGGCACCTTGGGTCAATGTGCGGGAGGGTCCCGTGACCCCCCGTGTCAATTCAGACCTGCGGTTTGCGGCTTTTACAGGTTGCGGCGGGCAGCGGTGCCATTGGGTCCCCGCGGGGCTGTAGGGAGGACCTGATGGCATGGAAGGCCACGCGATGCCTTCCTGAGGCATCGGCGCTGCCTTCCTGTGATGAGAATGTGAGATCCATCCCCCTGGATCTCACAGGCCGGAAGCTGTATGAGTAATATATACTGTATTACTCATACAGCCAATGCATTCCAATACAGAAGTATTGGAATGCATTGTAAAGGCGATCAGACCCCCAAAGGTTGAAGTCCCAAAGTGGGACAAAAAATAAAAAAAGTTGACAAAATAAAGTTTCCACCCCCAAAAAAGTTTTAAGTAAAAATAAACAGAAACTGAATTTTCCCCAAATAAAGTAAAAAAAACAATTGGGAAAAAAAAGGGGAAAAAAAGTATACATATTAAATATTGCCGCATCCGTATTGACCGGCTCTATAAACAAATCACATGACCTAACCCATCAGATGAACACAAAAAATAAAAACTGTGCTAAATAAGAATTTTTTTTGTCACCTTACATCACAAAAAGTACAACAGCAAGCAATCAAAAAGGTGTATGCCCACCAAAATAGTACCAATCTAACCGTCACCTTATCCCGCAAAAATTTGCCCCTACCTGAGACAATCGCCTAAAAAGTAAAAAAACTATGGCTCAGAATATGGAGACACTAAAACATCATTTTTTTGTTTTTAAAAAGCTGTTATTGTGTAAAACTTACATAAATAAAAAATAAGTATGCATATTAGGTATCGCCGCGTCCGTATCGACCGGCTATATAAAAATATCACATGACCTAACCCCTCAGATGAACACCGTAAAAAAAAAAATATATAAATTGTGCTAAATAAACCATTTTTTGTCACCTTACATCACAAAAAGTGTAATAGGAACAGATCAAAACGTAATATGGACCCCAAAATAGTGCCAATAAAACCGTCATCTCATCCCACAAAAATTGAGATCCTACCTAAGATAATCGCCCAACAACTAAAAAAAATATGGCTCTCAGAATATGGAGACAATAAAACATGATTTTTTGGGGTTTCAAAAATGAAATCATTGTGTAAAACTTACATAAATAAAATAAAGTATACATATTAGGTATCACCGTGTCCATAATAACTTGCTATCTAAAAATATCACGTGACCTAGCCCCTCAGGTGAATACCGTAAAAAAATAATAAAAAAAACGGTGTATTTACATATTAGGTATTGCTGCGTCCGTGACAACCTGGTCTATAAAAATACCACATGATATAACCTGTCAGATAAATGTTGTAAGTAACAAAAAATAAAAATGGTGCCAAAACAGCTTGTCACCTTGCCTCACAAAAAGTGTAATATAGAGCACGTTTATAAAATGGGTTTCACTTTTTGGGAGTTTCTACTCTAGGGGTGCATCAGGGGGGCTTCAAATGGGACATGGTGTCAAAAAAACTGTCCAGCAAAATCTGCCTTCCAAAATCCGTATGGCATTCCTTTCATTCTGCGCCCTGTCGTGTGCCCGTACAGCGGTTTACGACCACATATGGGGTGTTTCTGTAAACTACGGAATCAGAGCCATAAATATTAAGTTTTTTGGGCTGTTAACCCTTGCTTTGTAACTGGAAAAAAATTATAAAAATGGAAAATCTGCCCAAAAAGTAAAATTTTGAAATTGTAGCTCTTTTTTCCATTAATTCTTGTGGAACACCTAAAGGGTAAACAAAGTTTGTAAAATCAGTTTTGAATACCTTGAGGGGTGTAGTTTATAAAATGGGGTCACTTTTTGGGAGTTGCTACTCCGGGGGTGCATCAGGGGGGCTTCAAATGGGACATGTAAAAAAAACAGTCCAGCAAAATCTGCCTTCCAAACACCATACGGCATTCCTTTACTTCTGCGCCCTGCCGTGTGCCCGTACAGCGGTTTACAACCACATATGGGGTGTTTCTGTAAACTACAGAATCAGAGTCATAAATGTTGAGTTTTGTTTGGCTGCTAACCCTTGCTTTGCAACTGGAAAAAAATTATTAAAATGGAAAATCTGCCAAAAAAGTGAAATTTTAATGGTATCTCTATTTTCCATTAATTCTTGTGGAACACCTAAAGGGTTAACAACGTTTGTAAAATCAGTTTTGAATACCTTCATGAGTGTAGTTTCTAGAATGGGGTCATTTTTAGGTGGTTTCTATTATGTAAACCTCACAAAGTGACTTCAAACCTGAACTTGTCCTTGAAAAGTGGGTTTTTGAAAATATCTAAATAATTTCAAGATTTGCTTCTAAACTTCTAAGCCTTGTAACATCCCCAAAGAATAAAATTTCATTCCCAAAATGATCCAAACATGAAGTAGACATATGGGGAATGTAAAGTAATAACTATTTTTTGTAGGTATTACTATGTATTATAGAAGTAGAGAAATTCAAACTTGGAAATTTGCAATTTGTTTTTTGTTTTTGGCAAATTTGGTATTTTTTTTTATAAATAAAAATGAATTTTTTGGACTCCATTTTACCAGTGTCATGAAGTACAATATGTGACGAAAAAACTCAGAATGGCCTGGATAAGTCAAAGCGTTTTAAAGTTATCACCACATAAATTGACACTGGTCAGATTTGCAAAAAATGGCTTGGTCCTTAAGGAGTTAAAGATATGTATGCATATTATCTGAGCAGGTTTTTTTCTTAGTCTTTATCCAATTATATTGTCTCCTCTTAACCACACCCCTCCCCGATATAATGCTGTAAATATTTTTTGTTTGTAAAGCAAATTAGGACAACATTGGAATAAAAAAAACTATTATGAGCATTTATTTGAAGTATTTTAATACAGAGCAAAGTGGAATATGCTAAAAAAGCTCCACCAGAAACCTAAGAAACATGCCAAACTGTCCAGAATGGGGCAGATCGCTGATTTTCATTAAAGCCTAAGAAGTTTTTCTTATTGTAACTTTTCTCTTCTCATTCTATTCTTCTTTTTTTTTTTTACCTAAGAGACTATAAAACCTACTGGGACTTGGTCTCATATGTTTGGTAAAAAGTTTTTGCCGAGCCGTATTAATTAAGACGTTGATTGTATATAAACAAAGCTCTAAAATAATGACTTATGCATGGTATGTATTTACTCTCTGATACTATTGCTTTTCTTACGCCTGTAACATTATGATCTATTTTTCAGTTTTCATGAGATTAAATCTTTTTTGTAGATTGATGTCAGTTTTTAGTCAGTATTTTGGATCATGTTGTTTTACAGAACCAAAGAATAAAGTATAGTTCTACCCATATTCCAGTCTATTTTTGGCACCATTATTTTTCTTTGATGTGCTTTGTTGGCGGTTTAATTTTCATGGAAATGAATGAGATTCATCAAAAATTTGAGGTACTTTTTGTTTTATGGTTTAAAAAAACTTTTCTGGAGAGTTTGGTTTAAATGGATAGTGAATACTGTACTTTTTGACATTGGTTTGCACCCTAATTGAACTTTATTAAATAACTTTTTTTTTTACTGAATGATTGTCAAAACAATGGGAGAAAACAGCATTTGTGTGAATGCAGCCTTAGTTAAATTATTCAGAATTGGATCTTGTGAGGAATTAGTCAACGTAATATAACTGAGTGAATAAGTAATGCTAGTCATGCATACTGTATATTGGGACAGAATTATAAATTTTATCGTAAACAGAAATAGCATAAACCTAGAAGAGACAAGCAGATGTGCCAAATTTGTCACAGTGGCGCACTGCGGCATCTTGATAGACATTTTGATAGACATGTTAGGCACATTTCTCCAACCAACTCCATCTCTTGGCTAGCTTACATTAGACATATATCTTGCACTGAAATTGTATATCACGTCATGAAAAAATTTGGCACATTTAGAACCCATTTAGCCATGCCCCCTTTTCTAGACACTTTTGAAATATATCTAATAAGGCAACAAAGTGTTTTAAATATGTAAAAAACTGGCATATGGCACATATGACAATTTTTAGCATATTTTGGTATAATTTGGTCTTTTTACCCTTTGTTATAGTAAATCTGCTGCATTGTGTGAGTATCCCATTTTAATTAATAGGAATATTTACAGAATATTACAGTAGTATCAGTTGTTAACATCTTCTTTAAAGTTATAAATTGTTGTGTATAGGAAAATTTCAAAGTTAACTCATCATACCCCAGTATTAGGAGTTTTCTCAGCTAGGACCTTTGCATAATTTTATTGTCTCTTTTTTGACAATCCTTTTAAACAACTTTCATATCTGCGGCTTTGCGATCTGGCTGCCAGTTCCAGCAGAAAATGCTAGAAATTAGGCTGACATAGACTGCAGTGTGCAGCGGTTTGTGTCTGGCCCATTCTCTGCATTTTTGCCAGAATGCGGCCTAAACAGATTTAATCAGAATAGATTCTGCAGATGTGAAAGTAGCCTTTTAAAACAACCTGCCAAATGTAAAAAACAAAAGGGGATGTAGGCTGACCATCTCTTTTCATTTGGGATTTTGGGATTGGTAAAATCAAGTGTTTTATAGGTAGATAGATAAATTGATAGAGTAAATGAAAGCCATATTCTAAATACATTGCATAGACCAACGAAAATTGAACAACAAAAATTGTACGACCACACGATATGTTTGTAATGCATTCATGATGCAATTAGGGAACACATGCTTCTGACCACATGCATAATCATGTGTTTAGGGTGCTTTTTTTTGTCCGCCACTTTTGTTGGAACTCTTTAGCATTCTGACTAACTTCAAATAGTGACACATGTGGTAAAACACATTCCACAAGTGGCTATTCCACTGTATATCTCATGCAGTCAGCAGCCGCAAGCAAGTCTTATGTGAGGTCATTCAAGTTCAGTCATCACAACTTTGAAAGTGCCAGGCCTATCTCATAAACCTATTGTCCGGGTGACTTCTATTGGGAAATGAGGCGCTGAGGTTCCTATCCACATCATGACCGCATCACAAGCTGACCGTGTGGTCATACCCTTAGAATATTCCCATAAGGCTGAATGCAATGCCTATTGTATTACATATCTACACTGTTAGGTACTAAATGTATATTTTAATCCTATTTATAGAACTGCATCACTATTAAACTTTTTTCTGGATTACGTCTCGGCCCAGACGATTTATAATATGTTCAATCACACAGGTGCCCCTCTTGAATTTCTTCTTAGTAACATCATTGATATGCCGGCACTTCAGATACCATTGTATGTGTTTTTTCTAAACTGTTATCTCTTTACCATGTTGGGGAACTGTGCAGTCATTCTCATCATATACTTTCATCCTGCTCTCCACACCCCAATGTACTTTTTTATAGGGAACTTGGGATTTTTAGATGCCGTTTATATTTCCACAACTGTGCCTAAAATGTTGATCAATTATTTTAAAAAAAGAAAGACCATTTCATATGTTGGATGTGTGGCACAACTGTATTTGTATCTGATGATGGCAGCCACTGAGTCTACCTTGCTGTCTACCATGGCTTATGACCGCTATGTGGCCATTTGTCATCCCTTGCGCTATCATGCTATTATGAACAAGAAGGTATGCTTAGAACTTGCAACAACTTCATGGATTTTTGGTATATTGTATTCCCTTATTCACACTGGGAATACATTTAGGCTAAGTTTTTGCAAATCCATCCAAATTAATCACTTTTTCTGTGACATTCCACCACTTCTGAAAATTTCTTGCTCCAGTACAATACTTACTGAAATTATTGTTTATGTAGTTGGTGGATTGCTGGTCTTAATTTGTTTCCCACTGATTATTATTTCCTATGTCTTCATTGTTAACACTGTCTTTAAGATCTCTACTGCGAAAGCCCGTACCAAAACATGTTCTACTTGCATATCCCACTTCTTATCAGTCAGTTTGTTTTATGTTAGTGGAAGTTTTGCATATTTTCACCCTACAGAGCACAACTCGTTTAATCAATACAAAGTCAATGCATTGTTTTATACAATCTTACCCCCATTACTAAATCCACTCATATATAGTTTGAGGAACAAGGAAATAGAAAAGGTCTTTAAAAAAATAAGTCATTAAAGTGCAACGGTCATTACTTTTTTATTTTATTGCAAAAAAAGTAATATTGCAAAAATGTTATTATTTTTGCGATATAGTTTACTTGTTGATATTGTACTTCTTCATGAAATACATGCTCTTAAAGTAATTTTTTTGACATGAAAAACCTGTAGAGATGAATAAATAGAAGTTGATGAAGTGGAATTCGGTTCGAATTTCAGAAAAAATTTAGTTTGCACCGAAGCCGAATTTCCTCACACTTCATGGTAACAAATCGTATTTTTTCCTAAAATGGCTGCTGCACGTGTTAGGACATGGAGCAAAGAACTCTAGGAATGAGGGATCACCTACAATGCCATGCATGCAGCCAATCAGCAGCCAGTCAGTCCCTGTGATGTCACAGCCCTATAAATAGCCTCAGCCATCTTGGATTCAGCCATTTTCCAGTGTACTTAGTGCAGGGAGAGATGTCAGCAGGCGCTAGGGACAGTGCGAGGAAAGACTTTATTGTGCTGAAAAATGTATTTAGGAAAAGGTTAGGGATAGGGAGACATCATCTACACTATAAAAGGAGAACAGGGTGCAATAGGAGAGTGTACAGCCTTGGTAATAGGAGTGATTCTATTACACCTTGCTGCACTAATTGGGGATCCAAATTGCAGTTACACCGTTGCTTTTAGGTTGTTTGCACTATGTGATACATCAGTAATTCATGCAAATCTTTGTTGTTATTGGGGGGGGGCAAGTTCTGTGTGATACAGACATTTACGGAGTGCATTAATAGGAAAGATATGTACGTCCTATTAGCCGCTCTGTGTTGATTTTACATTGTTTAACATTTTTTGGGGGGGGTGTATTAATAGGGAAAAAAAGCGAACAAATATATGTCATAATTGCTGTTCAGTAGTGAAGTTTCATTGTACTACAGATATTTACAGGGTGAATTTTGATTGTTATACATTTTTTTGGGGGGGTTTATTAATAGTAAAAAGAATACGTCTTAATTGCCGTTCTGCTGTGAAGTTTCATTGTACTACAGTAATTTACGGGGTGTTTTAATATGAAATATACCTCTGTACAATTAGCCATTTTGCGGTGACTTTAGTTTGTTTATTTTTTTGGGGGAAGGGGTATTAATAGGAAAAAAAAGGAAAAAATGTATGTTATAATTGCTGTTCAGCGGTGAATAGAGATGAGCGAATTTCTAAAAAAATTTGATTAGGCCGGTTCGCCAATTTTTTTATTTTTATTCAGGTTCAATCTGAATTTATTTGTGGCGAATCACGTTAAAAAACGCCTATTACCTGGCTGCAGAGAGCCTTTATAGTGGTGTAGAACACTGTGCCTTGCAGTAACATGCATAGGGAGTCTGCTGTGGTAGTGAAACAATACTGTGAGTCAGTATGATATGAAGATGGTGACAGGTGTTGCTCTTAGAATCACTGCACAGTTACAGCACCAAAACTAACCAAATAACTCAAGTGTAAACTCAGCCTTACCGGTCAAGGTTAGCATCAAGAAGAAGCGCACTGCTTTTACACCATCGGCAGATGATTCCACATAGATGTCTACAGAACCTATTCTATTAAAACGCTTAAACAAGTAGAATTCCCCCGACAGAGTGGAGAGGGTGTCAGAGGTAAGTTTGTGTTGACGTCACTAATTATTTTAACCCTTCTCTGATCGGTCATAACAATAACCCCCCAAAAACGGATCCTGTCTGTGGAGCATCCGCCTTCACTCGGTCAGCATTTAGTCCATAATCCATCAGTATTGTTAAAGCCCAAAAAATGAGAAGTGGATCCAAAACAGAAATGACACGTGAATGGAATATTGACATGTCCTCTGTGTTTTGTACCCACTCCTGCTTTTGGCTACCAAATAATAAGCCAATTATGTAATTCAGGCCTTACAGCTCGAGTTGAGCAGACACCTGGATGTTCGGGTTCGACGGGTTTGGACGAACTTCGGAAAAAAGTTCGATTTCGGGACCCGAACTTGACCCAAACTTGACCCCGAACCCCATTGAAGTCAATGGGGACCCAAACTTTTGAGCACTAAAATGGCTGTAAAAATGTCATGGAAAGGGCTAGAGCGCTGCAAATGGCGTCAAAATGTGGTTAAGAGCATGGCAAGTGCTCTGCAAACAAATGTGGATAGGGAAATGACTTTAAATAACATAAAATACCTAAAAATAATAATCTTGATCTAGGAGGACCAGGTCCATATGGAGTAGGAGGTTGAGGAGGCGGTGGATGTGGCGGTATAGGTGGAAGCGGTGGTGGAGGAGGAGGTAGCCTACACAGTTTTTTTTGTTTTAAATTTTATTTTTAAGATTAGGGTACACCCCCAAACATTGGGAAATATAACCTGTCGATAACCCCCTCCAGTCATGCTAAACACACGTTCAGACAATACACTGGCTGCAGGGCAGGCCAGCACCTCCAAGGGGTAAAGGGAAAGCTCAGGCCATGTGCCCAATTTGGAGACCCAGAAGTTGCAGGGGCTGAACCCTGTCAGTCAGTTGGTGTAGGCGTGTGCACACTTACTGCCCCACCATGTCGCATGTCCCCATGATGTTCATGATCCAATTTGATATCTGCTCTATCAACTTTCGATGTTCTTTTATGCGCCTACCATGGTGATCAAGGGTGGCGGGGAATCAGGGTTCCAGGCCAGAGAGGGAGCGTAAAAAAGAGAGACCACATCCAAGGGAGGATTCATTTTTTCAAATTTAAAATTAGAGTTGAAATATGGGAGAAATTATTAAAGCATAAAAGTGTGACAACTTTTCAAAGTTTAAGCATTGAATGAAAGGATGTGGTGTGCATTAATTACTAAATAATTTATTAAATTTTATTCCCTGTCACCTATGCATAGCAGGTGTTTATTCACATCTAAAATTGTATAATGTCAACCCAAGAATGTAACAGAAAAATTATTGAAATTTATTAAGCTGTCAACTAGGTAGAGGAGGGGTATATTACACCCAAAAATTGGTGAATTTCACCCAAAAATTTAACTGACAATTGTTTAATTTTTTTTTTCCGGTCTACTAGGTATAGGAGTGGTACATCACACCAAAAAAATGGTGCAATTCACCAGAATATATAAATGACCATTTTTTTGTAACCTGTCTACTATATATAGCAGTGGTACTATACACCCAAAATTTTGTTTATTTCACCGGAAAATGTAACTGACAATTTTTTTTTTTTTTTTTTACCGTTCCACTAGGTATAGCAGTGGTACTATACACCCAGAAATTGGTGAATTTCACCCGAAAATGTAAATGACAAAGTAGTGAAATGATATAAAATAAAACACGTACAAAAAAAAATGGATTTATGAGGTGGAGTTCCAAATGGAGTAGGAGTCTGAGAAGGCGGTGGACGTAGCGGAGTAGGTGGAAGCGGCGGTGGAAGAAAATAAGATAGCCAAAACAGGTTTTTGGTTTAATTTAATTTAGTAAAATTAAGGTACACTCCAAAAGAGTGGGAAATATCCAAAATACGAACATGAGCAATTGCGCTGCAGTATAACAATGGCTGCTTAGTGTTGGTATACATGTCTATTCTGCACAATGTACGGACAAGTCCTGAGGGATTTATGCCTGGTTCATTTAAATGAACGTGAGCTAGTCCACATTGGCTGTGGACAGGCGGCTGCGCTTGTCTGTGATGACGCCCCCTGCTGTGCTAAACACACGTTCAGATAATACACTGGCTGCAGGGCAGGCCAGCACCTTCAAGGCGTAAAGGGCAAGCTCAGGCCATGTGCCCAATTTGGAGACCCAGAAGTTGTAGGGGGAAGACCCATCATTCAGTACGTGTAGGCGTGTGCACACAAACTGCTCAACCATGTTGGTGGAATGCTCCCTCCTGCTAAGACGTTCCATATCAGCTGGTGGTGCTGGTTGTTGTGGCGTGCTGACAAAGCTTTTCCACATTTTGGTCATGCTAAATCTGCCCTCTGAGGTGCTAGTGGTGCCCCAGCTGCATTGGCGACCTCTTCCTCGTACTGTGCCTTCGCCTCATGCTTCCACTGTGCCCCTGCTGTCAGGTGGGAATGCCACCAGCAGCGTGTCTGCCAGCGTGCGCTTGTACTCGTGCATCTTACAATCACACTCCAGTGACGGAATTCAGGACAGAACATTGTCCTTATAACGGGGATCCAGCAGCGTGGCCAGCCAGTAATCAGCACAAGTTAGAATGTGGGCAACACAGAGGTCGTTGCGAAGACACTGCAGCATGTAATCGGTCATGTGTGCCAGGCTGCCCAGAGGCAACGAAAAGCTGTCCTCTGTGGGAGGTGTATCGTCTGTGTCCTCTGTATCCCCCCATCCACGCACCAATGATGGCCATGAGCTGGTCTGGGTGACACCCTGCTGTGAACATGGTTCCTCCTCCTCCATCTCCTCCTACTCATCCTCCATCTCATCATCCTCCAGAACTGTGCCCTGGCTGGACAATTGTGTACCTTGGGTTTGTGGGTGCAGGAACCCACCCTCGGAGCCACTTGGGAATGACTGGCCGGAAACCCTACAAAATGATCCCTCTTCCTCCTCCTCCTGTGCCACATCCTCTTCCATCATCGCCAGGAGCATTTTTTCAAGGAGGCATAGAAGTGGGATAGTAATGCTGAGAACGGCGTTATCGGCACTAGCCATGTTGGTGGAGTACTCGAAACAGCGCAACAAGGAACATAGGTCTCGCATGGAGGCCCAGTCATTAGTGGTGAAGTGGTGTTGTTCCGCCGAGCGACTCACCCGTGCGTGCTGCAGCTGAAACTCCACTATCGCCTGCTGCTGCTCGCACAGTCTGGCCAGATTGTGCAAGGTGGATTTCCACCTTGTAGGCACGTCGCATATGAGGCGGTGAGCGGGAAGGCCGAAGTTACGCTGCAGCGCTGACAGGCGAGCAGCAGCAGGGTGAGAACGCAGAAAGAGCGCACAGACGGCCCACACTTTATGCAGGAGCTCTGACATATCGGGGTCATTTTTAAGGAATCTCTGCACCACCAAATTCAGCACTAATCCAGATGTTGTATATTGCCAAAAAAGAGTTTTTTTGGTAACAGAATATGAAAGCTGTATATATTAAACTTGAATTTAACACTTGCAGATCAGGAAAATACAGTTTGTTGGCAAAAAAGTGTGTTTTTAAAACCCCAGAAAATGATGGGTGTATTTCTAGCTTAAATTGCACACTGACTAATCCAGATGTTGCATATTGCCAAAAAATTGGGATTTTCAATGTCCCAAAAGCTCAGATGCAGTGCTGGTACACTGAGCTTGCATAAAATGGCCGCCGCCGCCGCCGCCCACCTAACTGACTTATTAAAGTTATTTTATTTTCAGTCACTGGGCTCAGGGCAGGATAAAAAAATTGTGCCCTGCACTCACAAAACACAATGTATGTAGATCGCTGAGTTAGATTCAGATTTTGAGCAAAGAGTCTCTCCTATTCTCTCCCTGAAATCACCAGCAGCATCCTCCCCCTACACTAAGCACAGCAGAGTGACGTGCAGCGCTACATGACTCCAGCTTATATAGAGGCTGGGTCACATGCTACACTGGCCAATCACAGCCATGCCATTAGTAGGCATGGCTGTGATGGCTTTTAAGGTCAGAAAGTTAACCGCTTGTTGATTGGCTGCTCTGCAGCCTTTCAAAAAGCGCCAAGAAAGCGCCGAACACCGAACCTGAACCCGAACTTTTACTGAAATGTTCGGGTCCACGGTCCAAAAATCCTAAAGTTCGGTATGAACACGAACTTTACAGTTCGGGTTTGCTCAACCCTATTAAGCACCACCCTGTCTTCTACCAAGTTCAGTCTTAGTAGCCAAGAGTCTGGTCAACAGAATCCTCTCCCTGATCCTCCTTACTCCCACTATGGAGAGTCTGGCCAAACAAGTGATACCACACTAGGATATTCTGAGGATTTATTTTCATCGTTATTACTTGATTTGGCCCTCTTGCCAAGCACGCTTGAAGAGGGACATGAGATCTTGTGCCCTGATTCCCAACCTCTTTAGCATCCACAGTCACAAGAACATGATGGTGGGGAATGGCAATTAGTGTTTAATGAGGTGGATGATGAGACAAAGTTGTCAATCACTGAGGTTGTGGTTAGGTTAACAAGAGGATGATTAGAGTGAGGAAGTGGAAGAGGAGGTGGTGGACGATGAAGTCACTGACCCAGCCTGGGAAGGTGGAAAGCCAAGTGAGGACAGCAATACCGAGGGGGAGGGATCTGCAGCACCACAACAGGCTAAAAGAGGCAGTGGGGTGGCAAAAGTGATAAGGTGGGCCCCACCAAACAGGCCCACAACTGTTCCATGGAGCACCCCCTTGTGTAAATCTCTCTTGCCAAGGGTTAGGTGTTCTGCAGTATGGCGCTTTTTGGAGGAAAGTGCGGACGACAAAAGAATATTAGTTTGCAACCTGTGCCACACCAAAATGATCTGGGGCGTTAACACTAGCAACCTCGCCACCACCAGCATGATCCGCCACATGGCATCCAAGCACCGTTATAAGTGGGCAGAACACCTGGGTCCACAATCTGTATCTGCGAGTCACACCACTGCCTCCTCTTCCACTATGGTACATGCTGGCCAATTGCCTGTCGAAGGTGCAGGCGAGGATGCCTCTTTGCATGCACCTGGACCTTTGCAAGCACCGTCAGTGACCACATCCACTTTCCTGTCTCAGTGCAGTGTCCAAATGTCATTACCCCAGGCATTTGAACGCAAGCGCAAATACCCAGCAACCCACCCACAGGCCAAAGCACTAAATGCGCACCTTCAAAATGACTGGCCATGGAAATGCTGCCATTTAGGCTTGTGGACACTGAGGCCTTCCGCAGCCTGATGTAGGCGGCCGTCCCACATTACACAGTCCCCAGCCGTCACTATTTTTCGAGGTGTGCCGTGCCCGCCTTACACCAACATGTGTCCCGAAACTTCACACGTGCCCTGACCAACACAGTTACTGGGAAGGTCCACTTAACCACGGACACACGGACAAGTGAATTTGGCCGGGGACGCTACATTTCCCTGACGGCACACTGGGTGAACAATGTGGAGGCCGGGAGCAAGTTGTACCCTGGGATGGTACATGTGCTACCGACACCAAGGATTGCGGGCCCTAATTCCATCAGGGTTTCCGCCAGCACCTACATTAGTGGCTACAACCCCATTTCTCCTCCTCTGCCTCCTTCTCCACTTCCACCTCCAAATTATCGGAGTGCAGCCCCAGTCAGCCATCAGCTGGTAGCTGGAAGCAGTGTAGCACTGCAGTTGGGAAGCGTCAACAGGCCGTGCTGAAGCTGATATGCTTAGGGGACAAACAGCACACCGCCGCAGAGCTATTGCAGGGAATAAGAGACCAGACTGAGCTCTCTCGCCACTCAACCTACAACCAGGCATGGTTGTGTGTGATAATAGCTGTAACTTGGTGGCATCTTTGCAGCTCGGCAAGCTCACACACATCCCATGCCTAGCCCACGTCTTAAACTTAGTGGTTCAGCCGTTTTTCTAAACCTACCCCAATTTGCCTGAGCTACTGGTGAAGGGGCGCCGCGAGTGTACACATTTCCGCAAGTCATCGACAGCTTCAGCTAGTCTGTCAATGCCTCAGCAGCACTTGAAATTGCCAGCTCAACGGCTGTTGTGCGACGTGAGTACGTGCTGGAACTCCATGTTCCACATGTTGGCCAGGCTTTGTGAGCAGCAGAGGGCAGTAGTGGAGTACCAGCTACAACATGGTCATCACCTTTCCAGTCAGCTTCCTCTAATCAGAAGTGAGGATTGGGCATGGATGTCTGACCCCTGTGAGGTTTTAAGAAACTTTGAGGAATCAACACAGATGGTGAGCGGCCATAACGCTGCTATCAGCGTAACCATCCAAATTCTGTGTCTACTCAAATGCTCGCTGCTCACAATTAAGGACGAAGCTTTGCATGTGGAAGAGATGGAAATGGGGGAAGAAGACATTACACAGGGTGATAGCCAGACCACCCTCCGTCCATTTTCTCAGCGCGAATTAGACAATGAAGAGGAGCAGGAGACGATTGCCTTCCACCCATGGAAGTTTAATTCCATCTGTTCAGCGTGGGTGGGCAGAAGAGGAGGAATAGAATGAGGAGATTGAGAGTGATCCTCCTGATGACGACAGTAAAGTCTTGCCTTTTGGTACTCTGGCACACATGGCTGACTTCATGTTAGGCTGCCTTTCCCAAGACCCGCGCGTTGTACGCATTTTAGGCAACACGGATTACTGGGTGTTCACCCTTCTCGACCCCCGCTACAAAGAGAACTTCTCATCTCTCATTCCTCAGGTGGAGAGGACAAGCAAAATGGTGCAATACCAGAAGGTCCTTGTTGAAAAAAAGCGGCAGCAGGCCCTCAGCTACAAGTCCAGTCTCAGTAAACAAGAGTCTGGTCAACACAATCCTCACCATGATGGCACACTGGGTGAACATTGTGAAGGCCGGGAGCAAGTTGGCTGCTGGCACCAGACTTGCCCTCCAATAGATACTCGTTAACAGAAAGTGTACTCAGGAGTGCTGTATTGTTTATTATCGTCACTACTTCCCCGAGTCGGGAGTGGGTAATTGCCACGCACCTGCTGCCTTCATTGCATGCTTGTGCTTTAATAACTTGACCCACCCTCTCTGGGTGGTTCACAATTAGGGAAAAAAAAGGGGCAAGGCAACAACAGCCAATCAGATTTCAGCTATTGACCTCCCTTGGATGTAGTAGTGTAGTGTCCCACTAGGTAAATGTGGGCACTACACAAGGGTCAATTGGGCCACGTGGTTCTCCACTTCCTGAGGGACAGTGGCAGTGTATTTACCAGTCCATTTTAATGTATTCTTATATGCTTTTATGTGTATTTTCCCTGTGATGTGTGTAGCAGGCCTATTAGGGTGTAGTTCATCATCCTAGACACTAGAAGGAGCTAGGGAATCCCTAGTATATATATTTAGGCCCAGACAGGGAGGAGTGAGTCTGTGTAGTCAGTAGTCTGTGTAGAGACAGAAGTGAGAGTTAGCCAGAGAGAAGCTGAGGGGACCCTCCTGACATGCAGCTAGACAGCCCAGGCTTCTAGTTGCCACCAGGAAGCTAATGGATGCAGTTGAGCCTGCCTGAGGATACTGAGCCAGTTAGCTCAGAAGACTGTTACCAGGGGAAGTGTTTGCCTCCTGAGAGAAACCTGCAGTTCCCATAACCAGAGAGCAGAACAGAAGAGTATTCCAGCCAACCTGAGAGGAGCTGAAGGGCAGAAGGATTATTTACCTAAAGCAAGGGATATATACCTGAGGAAGTTTTCTACCAAGGATAAAGCCAGCATTAGGTCATACGGGCCTTGGGATTGAGAAAGCCAGGAGTTCTGAGGAATAGTGCACAGGATTTCTGAGGAAAAGGTGCAGCCTGGACTGTAAGTGTTTTTACCCTCTGAGTATCTTGCAAAGGAACATTGTACCTGCCATTGATGTAAAAGCCTGCTATTGATTGCTGCTGCCATGTGGAACTGAATTCAGACTGTATAAAGTTAACTGTTTTCAGTAAGGGAAGTTTGGTTCACCTCAACATTGTGTTCCTCACTTATTACTACTATAAACCGTTACAGGCACTGGCGTCACAAATCTTAAAGGGACCTTGCCCCCGGCACATTAAACATCTGCAACACCCAGGGCACCTCACCCAACATCAGGCCTGGTCCCTATACATTGAGAGTGCCCCAGAGGACTCCTGTGCCAGCCTCTCCATCACTGTGTAGTGTCCCACTAGGTAAATGTGGGCACTACATAAGGGTCAATTGGTACTCCTACTCCTAAAGGACAGTGGCAGTGTATTTCTCAGTCCATTTTAATGCATTTTAATATGTGTTTATGTGTATTCTCCCCTGTTAGCTGTGCAGTTATTCATCCTAGACACTAGAGGGAGATAGGGAGCCCCTAGTATATATATTCAGGCCCAGACAGGGAGGAGTGAGTCTGTAGTCAGGAGTCTGTGGAGACAGGAGTGAGAGGGCACCAGCCAGAGACAAGCTGAGGGCCTCCTCCTGACATGCAGCTAGACAGCCCAGGCTTCTAGTTGCCACCAGGAGGCTAGTGAAGGAGCATAGCCTGACTGAAGTTTCCTGAGCCTATGTTTAGCTCAGAAGAGTCACCCCATGAGAAGAGTTTGCCTCCTGGGAGAAACCTGCAGTTCCCACAAGCCAAGCAGAGCCAGTGTACCAGCTAACCAAGTAAGCTGAAGGGCAGAAGGATTATTAATTTAAAGCAAGGATAAATACCTGAGGAAGATTGCTACCAAGGATTGAAGCCAGCATTAGGGCATACGGGCCTTGGGAATACAGACAGCCAGGATATCTGAGGAATAGTGCAGCCTGGTCTGTGAGTGTTGATTTTACCCTCTGAGTGTCTTGCAAAGTACGTTACACCTGCCATTGATGTGTAAAGCCTGCTATTTATCACTGCTGCAAAGTGAAACTGAAATCAAGTTGTATAAAGTTGGACTGTTTCCAGTAAAGAAAAGTTTGGTTCACCACAACCTGTGTTCCTCACTTATTACTGCTAGAAATCGGTGTGCCACCGTTACAGGCACTGGCGTTACGAATCTTAAAGGGACCTTTCTCTAGGCACATTAAACATCTGCAACATCCAGGGCACCTCATCCACCATCAGGCCTGGTCCCTCAATGCAGAGTGTGCCCCAGAGGACCCCTGTGCCAGCCTCTCTATCACTGCTGTACTCTTGTCACGAATGGTGTTGCAGAAAACTAGAAGACAACAAATGAAGATTCGATTGACTAGATGACAGCTGAGAGAGGGAAACGAGATGACAAAACAAAAGCAAAACAAAATAATCTCAAGCAAGAGGTTCTGAAGAACGTCTGTCAGAGCTTCTCAGATATCTGGCGGTGACAACACCTGCCCAGGGTCTCCATACAAACTGTGAGTAACCCTTGTTTGCCCATTAACCGTGACCTCACATCGCAATACCCTGCAGGTCGGCGTACTGCAACTGCTCTACGCCTGCCAAGGGTCTCCCCATAAACTGTGAGTAACCAAGAGCAACTCTCGTTTGCCTATTAACCGTGACCTCACCATCGCAATACCCTGCAGGGCGGCATACTGCAGTAGTCCTTTCTCAGGCTCACTCTCCGGCATCGAACCTTGATTCCCCGTTACCCATGGTCAACATGGTAGGCTCAGATATAGATGGTCAGAACAGCAGGCCCTTGCTCCAAATGTTTTTGAGGGTCACCAGCAGGCCATCAATCATAATTTTTCAAGGGTGTGTATGATGCCCTTCTTTATGTGTAACAAAGGGTGTTTTGGAGTGTCGGTTCCTTGCAATTTTTGGCAGCCCTTTCACATTGTGCATAGGCTTTATGAGTGTAGGAGTCCCACTACCTACACAATTGTACCACAATGTGAATGAGGCCCTCTATTATGTTATATATAGGTTGTATTGGAGTACCTCTTACTTGTAATTTTTGGCAGCACTTGCACTTTATATACAAGTAAATATACAGGAATGAATATCTCCTAACAATTTTTTCTCTAAAATCGATTTTATCTTTGTTTTTGTGCGTATTTTTGTCAGTCTGTAAAAATGGCGTACTACTCGGACAACATTGTTCCCAGAAGCGACCTGGGAGTCCAAAATGCATCTAGACATCCTCCCCATGCTGTTCCAGAACCCTTTTGGTGGTGTTTCCATCAATTTCTGACCTTTTCCTATGAACCAGGCACCCTCCCCTCTTCAGAGCAGGGGGTGTCTGGTTTAATGCTCGGATTCTCCCATTGACTTCCATTATACTCGGGTGCTCAGTAGAGCACCCGAGCATCCCAATGTATTTGGCCAGAGCACCCAAGCAGTACTTTCTATATAGTGCATTTGGTTAATGCAGCATTTGTTTGCAGTTCTGCTGCTTTACCGCAGCTACCCAGAGTGACAAACACTATTGGAGCAATCAATTTCAACTGGTGTGATATGTCAGTTGCCCCCCAAAAAAACTGATTGAAGCAGGGGTGTGATATACCTATAAAATACTTTCTATATAGTACATTTGGGTAGTGCAGCATTTGTTTGCGGTTCTGCTGCGTTACCGCAGGTACACAGAGTGACAAACGCTATTGGAACAAATAATTTCTACTGGTGTGATATACCAGTTGCCCCCCCAAAAAAATCTGATTGAGGCAGGGGTGTGATATACAAATAATATACTTTCTATATAGTACATTTGGTAGTGCAGCTACACAGAGTGACAAACGCTATTGGAACAAATAATTTCAAGTTGTGTGATATACCAGTTGCTCCCCAAAAAAACTGATAGAGGCAGGGAAGTGATATACCTTATAATACACTTTCTATATAGTGCATTTGGGTAATGCAGCATTTGTGTGCAGTTCTGCTGCATTACCGCAGCTACACAGAGTGACAAGGGCAGGTGCACTAGGCCGGAGCCTAAGTGGGAAGTTGCGGAAGCTGCGCACGTTTATGTCAAAGGACGCACCAGAGTTTGTTGACAGGCTCACTCAGCCTTTCGCTTCTGCACTCTCCTCATCCTCTCTATCTGCACTCTATTCACTCTCTGCTGTGTGCACCCCCAAAGACACCCCCACCCCCACCATATCTCATCCGCTCGAGTTAGAGGAATTATTCTCCCATCCAATCCAAGACCTTACCGATGCGCAGCCATTCTTTGCATCGGATCAGGAAGAGCAGGTATCAAAGGTCACTACCCAGCAGTCTGATGACAGCTGGCCAGATCAGCCCAAGGAGCGTGGTCCCCGCTGTTGTTGCCTACTCCGAGATCTCTAATGTCAGTGGTGGTGAAGGTGACGTTGATGACGTGTCAATGGACATCACGTGGGTGCCCACAAGAGAGGAAGAGGAGGGGAGTTCAGAGGGAGAAACGGAGCAGCAAATAGGGAGGAAAATAGGGAGGAGAAGCAGGCAAAACAGTGCACAGGAGGCAAAAAGCAGACTGCTAATGTATCTGGAATGAGCCATCCACCATGCACGGTCACATCATGCTCTACAAGGACTCCGGCATATGGCTCTGCAGTATGGGATTTTTTTAACGTATCCGCTGCTGACAATAGTGTTGACATCTGCAGCCTGTGCTGTCAGCGCATAAGTCACGGTAAGCCCAACATTCACCTAGGGACAACCGCCTTAATAAGGCACCTGGTCTCCCATCACCAAGCCCAGTAGGGGCAACTCCATCAGAACCCATGAAGATTCACTCCTGGCGCCCCACGTACTGCCTCTTCTCCTTCTCCTCTCTCCTCCCATTTGTCCTCCACTCCACCTTCCACGGTGCAGTTGTCGCGTTCATCTGGCAAAAGGCAGGCTTCCGTGGCCCAAATTTTCTATTGAAAAAGTCAGAGGAGGATGGTGCCAGGGCGGAGGAGGAGCAAGAAGAGCATGCTTTAAACTTTTCTGTGATCCCTGGTGCTGTTCGTGGCTGGAGGGAGTAGACCAAGGATGACATTATCCTGGACGATGAGCAGGAGCCAGGCCACTCCACTGCTTCCAGTTTAGTGCCAATGGGGGCCTTCATGCTCCAGTGTTTGAAGAGGGACCCCCATATAAAAAGCATAAAGGGCAAGGACCAGTACTGGGTGGCAACGTATTTAGACCCCCGGTACAAACACAAAATGGCTGACATGTTACCAGCATCACAGAGGGCTGTCAGAATGCTGCACTTCCAAAACTTGCTTCGAGAGATGATGCATTCTGCTTTTGCTGGCAGAGGAATTTCCACTCACAGAGAAACAGTTGCGGGTATCAATCCAACAGCACATGCAAGAAGAGGGCAGTTAGAAGATGTGTTGGTCACTTCGGATATGAGATTAGTCTTGCAGCCGACCCATCGACAGCCGACCTCCAGATCCAGCATAAGGGAATGCCTAGACCAACAGTTGTCCAACTACATTCGGTTAACAGCTGATGTGGAAGCTATGAGAAGCGAGGAACCCCTGGACTACTGGGTGTGCAGGCTTTACCTGTGGCCAGAGCTGGCACAATTTGTCATGGAACTCTTGGCTTGCCCCTCGTCCAGTGTCCTGCACAAAGGATGTTCAGCACAGCAGGGGAGATCGTGACCGATAAGTGCACTCGCCTAGCTAATGACAGTATGGACTACCTCACATTTCTAAAAATAAATGAGAATATGGATCTTGGAGGAATTCAACACCTGTGACAACCACGTTTAATTGAATTTCCTCATGCCAGCCAACACATATCTTACACAACCAAGAACAAAGAATGGTCCCTGTCTTATGTAAATAATGAGGCATAAAAGGGCATTTCTTTCCATTGAATGCCTAATGTTTTGGGCCTCAGAGGAATTCAACACCTGTGATGACCATGTTTTTCAACTGTTATCATTAGGTTTTTTTTTTCAAGAAAGGGGATTTCGTTAGCCATATTTTTAATCCAATTTTATATTTTTAGTTTTTTTTAAACATATGTATATGACCTATATTTGTACTGGCCTTCAGTAAAATCCATTGACCGTCTAATCTACCTCCAGCCACATACTTCTTCTTTTCTGTACGGTGAATGCATAATTTTTGGGCCCTGTAGTCCACTGGCCTGCTGTAAAATTGATATCCAATGACTGTGTAATCTACCTCCAGCCACATACTTACTTGTTCTTTTCCGTCCGCTGAATGCATAATCTTTGGGGCCTGTAGTCCACTGGCCTGCTGTAAAATTGATATCCAATGACCGTGTAATCTACCTCCAGCCACATACTTACTTGTTCTTTTCTTTCTGCGAAATGCATAATTTTTGGGGCCTGTAGCCAACTGGCCTGCTGTAAAATTGATATCCAATGACCATGTAATCTACCTCCAGCCACATACTTACTTGTTCTTTTCTTTCTGTTGAATGCATAATTTTTGGGGCCTGTAGTCCACTGGCCTGCTGTAAAATTGATAGCCAATGACCGTGTAATCTACCTCCAGCCACATACTTACTTGTTCTTTCTGTACGGTGAATGCATAATTTTTGGGGCCTGTAGTCCACTGGCCTGCTGTCAAATTGATATCTATTGACCGTCTAATCTACCTCCAGCCACATACTTTCTTTCAAAATTCTTTTTATTGATTTACATATATCAAAAGTGGTCTTGCATGAAATGAATACAATGACATAAAGCATAATCATTGTCATACCAAAATTAGGTTAACAATTTAGCATAGCAATAAAGGTAGTTGTAAAAAGCTGCATTATTGAACATTTTCTCAATGCACATTACATCATTGTTAAACAGCTTAAACAGTATATTGAGTCAGTATAGTCAAGCTGATTCTGCAGATTGAGGAAATCCTCAGTTTATCTAGACCATATTCAGAGATAGCATATATTTAGAAAGTTAGCGTTGGTTGGGGGGGATAAGAAGGAACAAATGGGGTGGAAGGTAAAGACAGGGGAAACCAGGGGAAGGAGGGGGGGGGTGGAGAGGAGGGAAGGGGATATGAGGGGGTGGGTATTAACAAGTATTCCTCTAGACAATCCAAATAATGAAAGTTCAATACCCTGACTAGACCTGTGCGAACAATATCGGCACTTGGAATTTAAGACTCAGAGACTCCATGACGGTGATATTCAACCTACTATTATTCCCGCTGTTGCCAGAGAGTAGGAGAAGGGGTTTGAGTCAATACCATGGAGTGAATACATAATTGGAGACTCCTAGTTATGCCATTGTTTTCCATGGCATTCAAATCTTTTTAAACATGATGATTCCTAAGTTCCCAATGTGAGAGTTCCTCCAACCTGGCTATGTTATTGACTTTGGCAGACCAATGAGATCCAGATGGTACATACACAGACTTCCATTTTGTAGCAATGAGTAGTGATGAGCGGGAGGTGCCATATTCGATTTCGCGATATTTCGCGAATATTCGAATGAATATTCGTGTTATATTCGTCGAAATCGAATATTCGTAATTATTTCAATTATCGCGAATAATATCCGAATTATTTTTTTCGCGTATTGCGATTATTTATCTTGATAGTATAAGGCAACATTCCTATGCTAATTGACTATGGCTAGGCTAATATGTGTATTTTACGAAATTTCGTGATTGCTCTAACTTCGTCTCTTAGAATATTACGAATATTCTAAAAGACGAAGTTAGAGCAATATTACGAAATTTCGTAAAATACACATATAGATTGTAATTTAGCTAATATAGTGCTATAATCCCTTTTTTTCCCTCTAATTTTTTTTTGCCTCTTCTGAACTTAAGTTTTGTAAAATATGTACACTATTAAAAAATATTACTATAGCAGTATATTAGCTTAAATACAATCTATGTGTATTTTACGAAATTTCGTAATATTGCTCTAACTTCGTCTTTTAGAATATTCGTAATATTCTAAGAGACGAAGTTAGAGCAATAATAAGAACATTTTCAAAAGCCGAAATTGCGATGCGAGTAATATAATACGAAATAATCGCATGAAGATTTCAACTTAGCACTGCTATATTCCATATTCTAGCCTAATATGGAATATATCTGTGCTAAGTTAGCACTGCTCTATTCCACACTAGGCTAGAATATGGAATATAGCAGTGCTAAGTTGAAATCTTCATGCGATTATTTCGTATTACATTACTCGCATCGCAATTTCGACTTTTGCAAATGTTCTTAATATTGCTCTAACTTCGTCTCTTAGAATATTACGAATATTCTAAAAGACGAAGTTAGAGCAATATTACGAAATTTCTAAAAGACGAAGTTAGAGCAATATTACGAAATTTCGTAAAATACACATAGATTGTATTTAAGCTAATATACTGCTATAGTAATATTTTTTAATAGTGTACATATTTTACAAAACTTAAGTTCAGAAGAGGCAAAAAAAAATTAGAGGGAAAAAAAGGGATTATAGCACTATATTAGCTAAATTACAATCTATATGTGTATTTTACGAAATTTCGTAATATTGCTCTAACTTCGTCTTTTAGAATATTCGTAATATTCTAAGAGACGAAGTTAGAGCAATATTAAGAACATTTGCAAAAGTCGAAATTGCGATGCGAGTAATATAATACGAAATAATCGCATGAAGATTTCAACTTAGCACTGCTATATTCCATATTCTAGCCTAGTGTGGAATAGAGCAGTGCTAACTTAGCACAGCTATATTCCATATTAGGCTAGAATATGGAATATAGCAGTGCTAAGTTGAAATCTTCATGCGATTATTTCGTATTATATTACTCGCATCGCAATTTGCGAAATTTCGTAAAATACACATATAGATTAGATTGTAATTTAGCTAATATGGAATATAGCAGTAAGTTGAAAACGCCACTGACTGGAGCAGCCAGGAAGCCAGGAATCCAAAGGACAGGTAAGAACAACTTTAGAGAAGTGGGAAAGAAAAACATATAATAATAAAAAAAAAAACGAATATTCGAATTCGCGAATATATAGAACGATATTCTAAATATTCGCGAAATCTCGAAATTGCGATATTCGAGAAAAAAATTCGCAATTCGAATATTCGCGCTCAACACTAGCAATGAGTAGTCTGCCCGATGCTAATAGTATTCTTATCAAGCTTTTTTCTAAGATGGAGAGAGTAAGAGGCAAGAGGGAAAGTAAGGCTATTTCTGGAAGGCGGGGGAATTTGCCAACTGACAATTTTAGAATCTTTATGATCTGGAGGAAGATATCGTCCCAAAAACCTGTTATTTTAGGACAAGACCACCAAATGTGGAGGAAATCTCCCACATGTGTGAGGCATCTCCAACATTTATTGGAGGTGAGGGTGTATATTTTGCTCAGTTTGTGTGGTGTCATGTACCATCTAGTAAGGAGTTTATAAGCATTTTCTTGTATAGTGCCACATCTAGATATCTGTTTTGGGGCGGTCAGCAGAAAGCGTATATCAGTATCAGAAAAGGTAAGTTTTAAGTCATTTTCCCACTCTCTAATATAATATAAAGTCTTTTGGTTTGGAAAAGACCAGAGATCTCAGAGGCATGTTTACTAACTCCTCTTCCAGCAGAATCCATTGCTTATGTGGGGGTCTCCTTACCCAATCCAGAACTCTGCCTAAATGAATAGCATTATATGTCCTCTGTATGTAAGGTAATCCGATTCCGCCTTTATCAGGGGGAAGTTGTAAAATCTTAAATGCCAGCCTAGGTTTCATATTTCCCCATATATATCTAGAGCTTATTTTCCAGAATTGGTCGAAAAACTCCCGGGGTAGTTTAATGGGCAATGTCTGTAGGAGGTAGGTAAACTTCGGTATCACTAATGAGTTGAATATATTTCTCCTGCCCTACCAAGAAATAAAGGAGGGTGACCAGGATTTTAATAGGTCAGGGATGCTCTTCAATAGAGGCTGGTAGTTTGCATTATATAATCGATCTAGAATAGGGGTGACATTGATCCCCAAAAATGTGTATTCTTTCGCCCAAAGGAACGAAAGGGGCAGTGGCTTGTAATTTACTAACAACTGTAGTGTGCACATTGATACACATAGCTTGATATTTAGTTGGATTTATTTTATAGTTGGAAATAAAGCTGAAAGAGTCAAAAGTTCGTAACAGGAGTAGGAAAGCTCGCGTTGGGTTCGTGATCATCATAAGAAGATCATCTGCATAAGCAGCTTGTTTTATCTTACATTTTAAACCAAGTATATCTGGTGATTGACGTATATGTTGGAGTAGTGGTTCAAGTGACAGTATGAAGAGGATCAGTGACAGAGGACAGCCTTGCCTAGTGCCATTTTTTATGGTAACCGTCGGAGACAACATGTCATTTACTTTTATTTGGGCACCAGGGGAGGCATACATAGCAAATATAGCATCTATGAAGATTGTGTGGAATGCAAACCTAGACAGGGTGCTCTGCAGGAAGGAACAGGACACCCTGTCAAAGGCTTTTTCTGCGTCCGTGCTTAACAGGACAAGTGAGGACCTTCTTTTCTTGGTAAGAGAGATGACATTAATCACTTTAAATATATTGTCCCTTCCTTCTCTATTAGGGACAAAACCACATTGTCGAAATGTATAAGTGTCTGTAAAAGTGGTTTTATCCTCGAGGTCAATATTTTTGCGAAGATCTTTACATCAACAAAGAGATGTGGCGATAGTTTGAACATAGAGTATGGTCTTTATTAGGTTTTTGTATCAGAGAGATATGTGCTAATAACATCTGGGGTAAGAATTGTGAGCCTCTAATAGCATGGTTTTAAGAATTTAACAAATATGGGACCAGAAGTTTTGAGAAAGTATTATAGTATAGTAAAGGGAGGCCATCTGGGCCAGGTGCTTTCCCTTTGGCCATGTTCTTCAAGGATGTCATTAATTTGGTCTTTGTGATAGGGCTGCACAGATATAGAGCCTGATCAGCTGAGAGGGAAGGGAGTTTAAGCTTATCCAAAAAGGAAGCCATGAGTTATTTTTTTTTATAGCTTCTGTGTCAGAAGTATCAATATTATAAAGGTCAGAGTAATATGCGTGAAATGCCTTAGCAATTCCAACATCATCTGAGGTAATCAAGTTATCCTGTTGCTTAGTGGTCATGATTCTAGATCTCCGTTTTCTCTGTTTCAAAATGGCCAACATAAATTTGGTTGGTTTATTGCCATGGGCAAAGAATTTCTGTCTTAAGGAGAGATAGAATTTGGCCGATTGGGTATTAAGTAGGTCTCTCAGTTCTTCTCTCAGTTTGATCAGCTCATCTAGGTGTTTCGCGGACAGGGATTGTTTGTGTGCAGATTCTATTTTCTGAATTTTACTGTATAGTGGAATGCAAACCTAGACAGGGTGCTCTGCAGGAAGGAACAGGACACCCTGTCAAAGGCTTTTTCTGCGTCCGTGCTTAACAGGACAAGTGAGGACCTTCTTTTCTTGGTAAGAGAGATGACATTAATCACTTTAAATATATTGTCCCTTCCTTCTCTATTAGGGACAAAACCACATTGTCGAAATGTATAAGTGTCTGTAAAAGTGGTTTTATCCTCGAGGTCAATATTTTTGCGAAGATCTTTACATCAACAAAGAGATGTGGCGATAGTTTGAACATAGAGTATGGTCTTTATTAGGTTTTTGTATCAGAGAGATATGTGCTAATAACATCTGGGGTAAGAATTGTGAGCCTCTAATAGCATGGTTATAAGAATTTAACAAATATGGGACCAGAAGTTTTGAGAAAGTATTATAGTATAGTAAAGGGAGGCCATCTGGGCCAGGTGCTTTCCCTTTGGCCATGTTCTTCAAGGATGTCATTAATTTGGTCTTTGTGATAGGGCTGCACAGATATAGAGCCTGATCAGCTGAGAGGGAAGGGAGTTTAAGCTTATCCAAAAAGGAAGCCATGAGTTCTTTTTTTTATAGCTTCTGTGTCAGAAGTATCAATATTATAAAGGTCAGAGTAATATGCGTGAAATGCCTTAGCAATTCCAACATCATCTGAGGTAATCAAGTTATCCTGTTGCTTAGTGGTCATGATTCTAGATCTCCGTTTTCTCTGTTTCAAAATGGCCAACATAAATTTGGTTGGTTTATTGCCATGGGCAAAGAATTTCTGTCTTAAGGAGAGATAGAATTTGGCCGATTGGGTATTAAGTAGGTCTCTCAGTTCTTCTCTCAGTTTGATCAGCTCATCTAGGTGTTTCGCGGACAGGGATTGTTTGTGTGCAGATTCTATTTTCTGAATTTTACTGTATAGTGAGGCCAGCTTTTCCTTTCTGACCTTGTTTAGGTGGGAAGCTATAGATATGAAAACCCCTCTGATAACCCATTTATGGGATTCCCACAGAGTATGTGGAGAGATGTCATCAACATTATTTAGTAAGAAGTATTCATTCAAGCTGGCCTCTATGCGTTTTATGGTTGTTGGTTTGTCAAGAACTGTCTCATTCAGCCTCCAGTGAAAAACTTTTGGGCGGCTGTCTGGGACTTTGAAAACCGGGAAATGATCTGAGTGAATCATAGAGCCAATGCGTACCTCTGTACATAGATGCATGAGGGCAGCTAGAAAGAGAATATAATCAATTCTATGGTAAGAATTGTGTGGTCCTGAGTAATATGTGTAATCTCTCGTGTTGGGATGAAAGGTCCACCATACATCTACTAGGGATTGCTTATGAAATAGTTTGTTAATAGTGGCTAAGGATTTAAAAGGGACTGCAGTTTCCCAGTGGAACAGTCAAGAGGAGGCTGTAGTGAGATGTTGAAATCTCCTGCTATTATGACCAATCCCTCCCTAAATAGCTCCAGTTCTCTCATTACTGTTTCGTATCATTGTTTATGTAAAGAATTAGGGGGGGGGGGGGTAAATGTTGGCCAGTGTATAGGGTTTGGAATCAATATGTCCCTTAATGAAAACATATCTACCCCAGAGTCAATTTTAGTCCCTACCAAAGAAAAGTTTGTATGTTTATGAATGCCCACACTGGTGCCCAGTTTGTTAGCAAAATCAGAGGTGCTGTGAAACCGCAAATTGTAAGGAGAGTGCGTAAGATCAGGAGTTTTCTGGTGTTTAAAGTGTGTTTCTTGGAGAAACACAATTTGTATTTTTTCCTTGTGGAAATGTCTTAAGATCTGACTTCTTTTTATTGGGGATTTTATGCTTCTGACATTATAAGTCACTACTTGTAGGTTAGCCATGGAATGGGAGAGGTTTGATGTTTGCAAGAGAGAGTCTTATCCCGTTGTCTGTGTGGTGGATTCAAAATATGAATCATTTCACCTGTACGGATGTCTCTGAGTCTAAATTGGGATAAGATGTCTAGAAGGAAAAGAAGAACAAAAACCATTAACTGGCAAAAACCATTAACTGGGGATAAATAGGTATGTGAGGAGAGTAAAATAGTAAGTATTAAAGTGTAAGTATATTGAGCTGAAAGTGGAAAGAGGTAAATTTCTAGAAGGGAGAGACAGAAAGTGAGTTGGACCTTGTTATTTCTGACCGCATTAGCCCCCCTCAACCACGCCACATCTGAAATTCAGATTATATAACCTCTATAGAGGTTCTATTGTAGACCTTAGCGTAGATCAAAAGGGGACAACACCGCCAAAAAGTGTACACCATCAATTAAAATAAGAGTAAGGTACTCAAAAGGAATGTATTATCAAATCAAAAGAGAAAAGCTAGAATCTTCAACCGTCTCCCTCTGAGATGATGAAGTGGGGTGTCAGTTTGCTTTGCTTCTTCCTCTGTTTCAACGATTTCCCTGTGCCGACCAGTATCAAACAGCACTTGCACCCATTAACAAGAATGGTTTGCTGGAATTACAGAGCTGTATAATGACAATTTGGATCCGCAGTCAGTGCAGCAATGTGTAATAGGATTGTTCCTATTACCCAGGCTGTAAACTCCCCTACTGAACCCTGTTCAGAGTTCCTTGCTCCATTTCCTAACACTAGCAGCAGCCATTTTAGGAAAAAAATGCGAATCGTTACCACAAAGGTGAGGAAATTCAGATTCGGTGCGAAACAAATTTTTCCAGAAATTTGGATCAAATTCCACTTTGCCAGCTTCGATTCGCTCATCTCTAGCGGTGAAGTTACATTGTACTACAGTGATTTACTATTAACAGGAAAGATACATACCGTGTTTTTTGCCCTATAAGACGCACTCCCCCCCAAAAAAAGTGGGGGGGAAATAGCACTGCATCTTGTGGGGCGAATGCTGAATTTTGCCGAATTTTCAATGATGGGTGTATCAGCTGAGAGGGAGGAGGGGCTGGGGCTGGCATTTATATTGACAGCGGGGCCCGTGCAGTGACTGTATTCTTCTACACGGGCCCCGCTCACTGTATATAATCGTATATGTAATTGTAGGCATTGTTAATGTATAAAAATTCTGGGTAATCAGCCCCTGTATTACTTGCAAGCGCTCGGTAGCAGAGAGGAGGGAGGAGGCAGGCCGGGAGGATGGGCGCTGGCAGCGTGAGTCACTATGTCATGCGCCCACGCAGCCTGCTTCATTCATAAAGTGGGCTGCGCAGGCGCGTGGCGTAGTGACTCACGCTGCCAGCGCCCATCCTCCCGGCCTGCCTCCTCTCTGCTACTGAGCGCTTGTAAGTAGAGTTGAGCGAACACCTGGATGTTCGGGTTCGAGAAGTTCGGCCGAACATCCCGGAAATGTTCGGGTTCGGGATCCGAACCCGATCCGAACTTCGTCCCGAACCCGAACCCCATTGAAGTCAATGGGGACCCGAACTTTTCGGCACTAAAAAGGCTGTAAAACAGCCCAGGAAAGAGCTAGAGGGCTGCAAAAGGCAGCAACATGTAGGTAAATCCCCTGCAAACAAATGTGGATAGGGAAATGAATTAAAATAAAAATTAAATAAATAAAAATTAACCAAAATCAATTGGAGAGAGGTTCCATAGCAGAGAATCTGGCTTCCCGTCACCCACCACTGGAACAGTCCATTCTCAGATATTTAGGCCCCGGCACCCAGGCAGAGGAGAGAGGTCCCGTAACAGAGAATCTGTCTTCATGTCAGCAGAGAATTAGTCTGCATGTCATAGCAGAGAATGAGGCTTCACGTCAGCCACCACTGCAACAGTCCATTGGCATATATTTAGGCCCAGCACCCAGGCAGAGGAGAGAGGTCCCGTAACAGACAATCTGGCTTCATGTCAGCAGAGAATCAGTCTGCATGTCATAGCAGAGAATCAGGCTTCACGTCACCCACCACTGCAACAGTCCATTGTCATAAATTTAGGCCCAGCACTAGTGTTGAGCGGCATGTCCCATATTCGAATTCGCGAAATTTTGTGAATATTCGAAAGAATATTCGTAAAATATTCGCGATTATTCAAATTCGTTATTATTTCGCATATGCGATAATTCGAATTTTCGCATCGCATAATACATATGCTATGCAAAATTCACATGTGCGCTAATGAAATCGCCTTACGAAGATTCGCAACTCAATTCAATCACTAATGTATGAATGCAATGCCCTTTGCCTCTGTTCTGGGACAAGTGTAGATATTCGCATGTGCGCTAATAAAATCGCCTTACGAAGATTCGCACCTCAATCACTTTCTAGGGAATGTGAGACTTTTGGGAATCAATCGAGATACAGTGGGGGGTGATGACAGTAGTTGACAGAGTACAGATCAATGTAATCTGTAAGGTGGAAAGTAAAATAAAAAATACGAATATTCGTAAATCGAATTTTACGAAGTTCTACGTATTCGCGAATATGGTGCTATACTATATGAATGCACAGGCCTTTGCCTCTCTGTTCTGGGGACAAGTGTAGATATTTGCATTTGCGTTAATAAAATCGCCTTACGAAGATTCGCAGCTCAATTCAATCACTAATGTATGAATGCAAAGCCCTTTGCCTCTGTTCTGGGACAAGTGTAGATATTCGCATGTGCGCTAATAAAATCGCCTTACGAAGATTCGCAACTCAATTCACTAATGTATGAATGCAAAGCCCTTTGCCTCTGTTCTGGGACGTGCCGATATTCGCATGTGCGCTAATAAAATCGCCTTACGAAGATTCGCGCCTCAATCACTTTCTAGGCAATGTGAGTAAGATCTGAGCTGTTGGACCTTTGGGAAACAATCAATTATATGTGTACTGTAATTTTGTGGGGGGGGGGGAAAAAACAAAAAACGAATATTCGTTTTTACGAATATATAGCACTATATTCGAAATATTCGCGAAATCGCGAAGTTGCGATATTCGCGAAAAAAATTTGCTTTTCGAATATTCGCGCTCAACACTACCCAGCACCCAGGCAGAGGAGAGAGGTCCCGTAACAGACAATCTGGCTTCATGTCAGCAGAGAATCAGTCTGCATGTCATAGCAGAGAATGAGGCTTCACGTCAGCCACCACTGCAACAGTCCATTGGCATATATTTAGGCCCAGCACCCAGGCAGAGGAGGGAGGTCCCGTAACAGAGAATCTGTCTTCATGTCAGCAGAGAATTAGTCTGCATGTCATAGCAGAGAATGAGGCTTCACGTCAGCCACCACTGCAACAGTCCATTGGCATATATTTAGGCCTAGCACACAGGCAGAGGAGAGGTTCATTCAACTTTGGGTAGCCTCGCAATATAATGGTAAAATGAAAATAAAAATAGGATTGAATGAGGAAGTGCCCTGGAGTCCAATAATATATGGTTATGGGGAGGTAGTTAATGTCTAATCTGGACAAGGGACGGACAGGTCCTGTGGGATCCATGCCTGGTTCATTTTTATGAACGTCAGCTTGTCCACATTGGCTGTAGACAGGCGGCTGCGTTTGTCTGTAATGACGCCCCCTGCCGTGCTGAATACACGTTCAGACAAAACGCTGGCTGCCGGGCAGGCCAGCACCTCCAAGGCATAAAAGGCTAGCTCTGGCCACGTGGACAATTTAGAGACCCAGAAGTTGAATGGGGCCGAACCATCAGTCAGTACGTGGAGGGGTGTGCACACGTACTGTTCCACCATGTTAGTGAAATGTTGCCTCCTGCTAACACGTTGCGTATCAGGTGGTGGTGCAGTTAGCTGTGGCGTGTTGACAAAAGTTTTCCACATCTCTGCCATGCTAACCCTGCCCTCAGAGGAGCTGGCCGTGACACAGCTGCCTTGGCGACCTCTTGCTCCTCCTCTGCCTTGGCCTTGGGCTTCCACTTGTTCCCCTGTGACATTTGGGAATGCTCTCAGTAGCGCGTCTACCAACGTGCGCTTGTACTCGCGCATCTTCCTATCACGCTCCAGTGCAGGAAGTAAGGTGGGCACATTGTCTTTGTAGCGTGGATCCAGCAGGGTGGCAACCCAGTAGTCCGCACAGGTTAAAATGTGGGCAACTCTGCTGTCGTTGCGCAGGCACTGCAGCATGTAGTCGCTCATGTGTGCCAGGCTGCCCAGGGGTAAGGACAAGCTATCCTCTGTGGGAGGCGTATCGTCATCGTCCTGCCTTTCCCCCCAGCCACGCACCAGTGATGGACCCGAGCTGCGTTGGGTGCCACCCCGCTGTGACCATGCTTCATCCTCATCCTCCTCCACCTCCTCCTCATCCTCGTCCTCCTCGTCCTCCAGTAGTGGGCCCTGGCTGGCCACATTTGTACCTGGCCTCTGCTGTTGCCAAAAACCTCCCTCTGAGTCACTTCGAAGAGACTGGCCAGAAAGTGCTAAAAATGACCCCTCTTCCTCCTCCTCCTCCTCCTCCTCCTGGGCCACCTCCTCTTCCATCATCGCCCTAAGTGTTTTCTCAAGGAGACATAGAAGTGGTATTGTAACGCTGATAACGGTGTCATCGCCACTGGCCATGTTGGTGGAGTACTCGAAACAGCGCAACAGGGCACACAGGTCTCGCATGGAGGCCCAGTCATTGGTGGTGAAGTGGTGCTGTTCTGTAGTGCGACTGACCCGTGCGTGCTGCAGCTGAAACTCCACTATGGCCTGCTGCTGCTCGCACAGTCTGTCCAGCATGTGCAAGGTGGAGTTCCACCTGGTGGGCACGTCGCATATGAGGCGGTGAGCGGGAAGGCCGAAGTTACGCTGTAGCGCAGACAGGCGAGCAGCAGCAGGATGTGAACGCCGGAAGCGCGAACAGACGGCCCGCACTTTATGCAGCAGCTCTGACATGTCGGGGTAGTTGTGAATGAACTTCTGCACCACCAAATTCAGCACATGCGCCAAGCAAGGGATGTGCGTCAAATTGGCTAGTCCCAGAGCTGCAACGAGATTTCGCCCATTATCACACACCACCAGGCCGGGCTTGAGGCTCACCGGCAGCAACCACTCGTCGGTCTGTTGTTCAATACCCCGCCACAACTCCTGTGCGGTGTGGGGCCTGTCCCCCAAACATATGAGTTTCAGAATGGCCTGCTGACGTTTACCCCGGGCTGTGCTGAAGTTGGTGGTGAAGGTGTGTGGCTGACTGAGGCGGCAGCAGCAGAAGAGGTAGCAGGGAGAGCCTGAGTGACTTCCTTGGTTTTAAGGTGTTTACTCCACTGCAGTTCATGCTTTGCATGCAGGTGCCTGGTCATGCAGGTTGTGCTCAGGTTCAGAACGTTAATGCCTCGCTTCAGGCTCTGATGGCACAGCGTGCAAACCACTCGGGTCTTGTCGTCAGCACATTGTTTGAAGAAGTGCCATGCCAGGGAACTCCTTGAAGCTGCCTTTGGGGTGCTCGGTCCCAGATGGCGGCGGTCAGTAGCAGGCGGAGTCTCTTGGCGGCGGGTGTTCTGCTTTTGCCCACTGCTCCCTCTTTTGCTACGCTGTTGGCTCGGTCTCACCACTGCCTCTTCCTCCGAACTGTGAAAGTCAGTGGCACGACCTTCATTCCATGTGGGGTCTAGGACCTCATCGTCCCCTGCATCGTCTTCCACCCAGTCTTGATCCCTGACCTCCTGTTCAGTCTGCACACTGCAGAAAGACGCAGCAGTTGGCACCTGTGTTTCGTCATCATCAGAGACATGCTGAGGTGGTATTCCCATGTCCTCATCATCAGGAAACATAAGTGGTTGTGCGTCAGTGCATTCTATGTCTTTCACCGCTGGGGAAGGGCTAGGTGGATGCCCTTGGGAAACCCTGCCAGCGGAGTCTTCAAACAGCATAAGAGACTGCTGCATAACTTGAGGCTGAGACAGTTTCCCTGGTATGCATGGGGGTGATGTGACAGACTGATGGGGTTGGTTTTCAGGCGCCATCTGTGCGCTTTCTGCAGAAGACTGGGTGGGAGATAATGTGAACGTGCTGGATCCACTGTCGGCCACCCAATTGACTAATGCCTGTACCTGCTCAGGCCTTACCATCCTTAGAACGGCATTGGGCCCCACCATATATCGCTGTAAATTCTGGCGGCTACTGGGACCTGAGGTAGTTGGTACACTAGGACGTGTGGATGTGGCAGAACGGCCACGTCCTCTCCCAGCACCAGAGGGTCCACTAACACCACCACGACCATGTCCACGTCCGCGTCCCTTACTAGATGTTTTTCTCATTGTTATGGTTCACCACAACAACAAATATATTATTTGGCCCAATGTATTGTATTCAAATTCAGCGGGATATAAATTTGAGGCCTAGTATTTAGGCGCTGGGTGACCGGTATGGATTTAGTGACAGAATTAGACTTGGAAATTCACAGAAGCGTGTGTGTGTGAAGTTATTCTGAATGACCCAATGTGCACCTTGAATATTATATACCCTTTTAGGGATAGATTTCAAATAGCTCTGATATAGCAGAAACCACTAAATTATGAAATTGCTAAATTGGGAATTGTATTTCAACCCAGAACAAGAAATGTGCTTGAACGGACACTAAATAACTCGCCCAGCTACAGCACTAGGACAGATTTAGCGGGATATAAATTTGAGGCCTAGTATTTAGGCGCTGGGTGACAGGTATGGGTTTAGTGACAGAATTAGACTTGGAAATACACAGTAGCGGGTGTGTGTGAAGTTATTCTGAATGACCCAATGTGCACCTTGAATATTATATACCCTTTTAGGGATAGATTTCAAATAGCTCTGATATAGCAGAAACCACTAAATTATGAAATTGCTAAATTGGGAATTGTATTTCAACCCAGAACAAGAAATGTGCTTGAACGGACACTAAATAACTCGCCCAGCTACAGCACTAGGACAGATTTAGCGGGATATAAATTTGAGGCCTAGTATTTAGGCGCTGGGTGACAGGTATGGGTTTAGTGACAGAATTAGACTTGGAAATACACAGTAGCGGGTGTGTGTGAAGTTATTCTGAATGACCCAATGTGCACCTTGAATATTATATACCCTTTTAGGGATAGATTTCAAATAGCTCTGATATAGCAGAAACCACTAAATTATGAAATTGCTAAATTGGGAATTGTATTTCAACCCAGAACAAGAAATGTGCTTGAACGGACACTAAATAACTCGCCCAGCTACAGCACTAGGACAGATTTAGCGGGATATAAATTTGAGGCCTAGTATTTAGGCGCTGGGTGACAGGTATGGGTTTAGTGACAGAATTAGACTTGGAAATACACAGTAGCGGGTGTGTGTGAAGTTATTCTGAATGACCCAATGTGCACCTTGAATATTATATACCCTTTTAGGGATAGATTTCAAATAGCTCTGATATAGCAGAAACCACTAAATTATGAAATTGCTAAATTGGGAATTGTATTTCAACCCAGAACAAGAAATGTGCTTGAACGGACACTAAATAACTCGCCCAGCTACAGCACTAGGACAGATTTAGCGGGATATAAATTTGAGGCCTAGTATTTAGGCGCTGGGTGACCGGTATGGATTTAGTGACAGAATTAGACTTGGAAATTCACAGAAGCGTGTGTGTGTGAAGTTATTCTGAATGACCCAATGTGCACCTTGAATATTATATACCCTTTTAGGGATAGATTTCAAATAGCTCTGATATAGCAGAAACCACTAAATTATGAAATTGCTAAATTGGGAATTGTATTTCAACCCAGAACAAGAAATGTGCTTGAACGGACACTAAATAACTCGCCCAGCTACAGCACTAGGACAGATTTAGCGGGATATAAATTTGAGGCCTAGTATTTAGGCGCTGGGTGACAGGTATGGGTTTAGTGACAGAATTAGACTTGGAAATACACAGTAGCGGGTGTGTGTGAAGTTATTCTGAATGACCCAATGTGCACCTTGAATATTATATACCCTTTTAGGGATAGATTTCAAATAGCTCTGATATAGCAGAAACCACTAAATTATGAAATTGCTAAATTGGGAATTGTATTTCAACCCAGAACAAGAAATGTGCTTGAACGGACACTAAATAACTCGCCCAGCTACAGCACTAGGACAGATTTAGCGGGATATAAATTTGAGGCCTAGTATTTAGGCGCTGGGTGACAGGTATGGGTTTAGTGACAGAATTAGACTTGGAAATACACAGTAGCGGGTGTGTGTGAAGTTATTCTGAATGACCCAATGTGCACCTTGAATATTATATACCCTTTTAGGGATAGATTTCAAATAGCTCTGATATAGCAGAAACCACTAAATTATGAAATTGCTAAATTGGGAATTGTATTTCAACCCAGAACAAGAAATGTGCTTGAACGGACACTAAATAACTCGCCCAGCTACAGCACTAGGACAGATTTAGCGGGATATAAATTTGAGGCCTAGTATTTAGGCGCTGGGTGACAGGTATGGGTTTAGTGACAGAATTAGACTTGGAAATACACAGTAGCGGGTGTGTGTGAAGTTATTCTGAATGACCCAATGTGCACCTTGAATATTATATACCCTTTTAGGGATAGATTTCAAATAGCTCTGATATAGCAGAAACCACTAAATTATGAAATTGCTAAATTGGGAATTGTATTTCAACCCAGAACAAGAAATGTGCTTGAACGGACACTAAATAACTCGCCCAGCTACAGCACTAGGACAGATTTAGCGGGATATAAATTTGAGGCCTAGTATTTAGGCGCTGCGTGACAGGTATGGGTTTAGTGACAGAATTAGACTTGGAAATACACAGTAGCGGGTGTGTGTGAAGTTATTCTGAATGACCCAATGTGCACCTTGAATATTATATACCCTTTTAGGGATAGATTTCAAATAGCTCTGATATAGCAGAAACCACTAAATTATGAAATTGCTAAATTGGGAATTGTATTTCAACCCAGAACAAGAAATGTGCTTGAACGGACACTAAATAACTCGCCCAGCTACAGCACTAGGACAGATTTAGCGGGATATAAATTTGAGGCCTAGTATTTAGGCGCTGGGTGACAGGTATGGGTTTAGTGACAGAATTAGACTTGGAAATACACAGTAGCGGGTGTGTGTGAAGTTATTCTGAATGACCCAATGTGCACCTTGAATATTATATACCCTTTTAGGGATAGATTTCAAATAGCTCTGATATAGCAGAAACCACTAAATTATGAAATTGCTAAATTGGGAATTGTATTTCAACCCAGAACAAGAAATGTGCTTGAACGGACACTAAATAACTCGCCCAGCTACAGCACTAGGACAGATTTAGCGGGATATAAATTTGAGGCCTAGTATTTAGGCGCTGGGTGACAGGTATGGGTTTAGTGACAGAATTAGACTTGGAAATACACAGTAGCGGGTGTGTGTGAAGTTATTCTGAATGACCCAATGTGCACCTTGAATATTATATACCCTTTTAGGGATAGATTTCAAATAGCTCTGATATAGCAGAAACCACTAAATTATGAAATTGCTAAATTGGGAATTGTATTTCAACCCAGAACAAGAAATGTGCTTGAACGGACACTAAATAACTCGCCCAGCTACAGCACTAGGACAGATTTAGCGGGATATAAATTTGAGGCCTAGTATTTAGGCGCTGGGTGACCGGTATGGATTTAGTGACAGAATTAGACTGGGATATGGCCAAAAAATGAACAGACTATTGCTGGTTAAATGCACTTGGTGTGACAGCTTCACCCTGATGTAGGCTTTAGCCAAAAATCAACCACACCATTGAGGGTTAAATGCACTTGGTGACAGGCGCAGCTTGCCCCTGATTTAGTATATGGCCAAAAAATGAACAGACTATTGCTGGTTAAATGCACTTGGTGTGACAGCTTCACCCTGATGTAGGCTTCAGCCAAAAAACAACCACACCATTGAGGGTTAAATGCACTTGGTCGCAGCTTGGATGCACTTGGTCGCAGCACCGCACAAGACACAAAATGGCCGCCGCTCACACCATAAAAAAGTGACTGACAAACGGTCTGGGCAGCCTAAAAACAGTGAGTGAGCATTTGAGTATCAGCAGCTCAATGATGCACAGCTGCAGATCGATCGATTAATCAAGTGAAGTCCTTTGGAGGAGTTAATCTGCCTAATCTCGCCCTACTGTCGCATCCGCAACCTCTCCCTACGCTAATCAGAGCAGAGTGACGGGCGGCGCTATGTGACTCCAGCTTAAATAGAGGCTGGGTCACATGGTGCTCTGGCCAATCACAGCCATGCCAATAGTAGGCATGGCTGTGACGGCCTCTTGGGGCAAGTAGTATGACGCTTGTTGATTGGCTGCTTTGCAGCCTTTCAAAAAGCGCCAAGAAAGCGTCACAAAAGCGCGAAGAAAGCGACGAACACCGAACCCGAACCCGGACTTTTACGAAAATGTCCGGGTTCGGGTCCGTGTCACGGACACCCCAAAATTCGGTACGAACCCGAACTATACAGTTCGAGTTCGCTCATCCCTACTTGTAAGTAATACAGGCGCTGATTACCCTGAATTTTTAAAAATTAACAATTATAGATAAGATTATATATAGTGAGTGGGGCCCGTGTAGTAGAATACAGTAACTGCACGGGCCCCGCTGTCATTATAAAACCAGATGCAACCCCCACCCCCTGTATTGGGGGTCATTCACACTACAGGGACACTGTTATGGAGGGGATCTTTGGATGACACATAGCATAAGATGCTATGCATGTGTCATCCACAGATCCCCCCCATAACAGTGTCATCCAAAGATCTCCATAACAGTGCCATCCAGAGACCCCAATAGGAGCCATCCAGAGATCCCCATAACAGTGTCACCAACAGATCCCCCATAACAGTTTCACCCACAGATCCCCCATAACAGTGTCACCCACAGATCCCCCATAACAGTGTCACCCACAGATCCCCCATAACAGTGTCCTCAACAGATCCCCAAAATAGTGTCATCCACAGACCACCATGAGTTCAAAACCCACCAAAAGCAAACCTTTTGGTTCAAAATATTTTTTTTCTTATTTTTCTCCTTAAGAACCTAGGTTCGTTTTATGGGCAGGTGCGTCTTATAGGGCCAAAAATATGGTACGTCCTATTAGCTGTTCTGCATTGATTTTACATTGTTTAACTTTTTTCGGGTGATGTAAAAAAAAAATAATAATAATAATAAAATATATGTCATAATTGCCATTTAGCAGTGAAGTTACATTGTACTATAGTCATTTACGGGGTGTATTATGTGTTATTAGCCGTTATGTGTTGAGCTTACATTGTCATTCTGTAATTAAAATTTTTATAGTTAAAGCCTGTTTTGCGCAAATTGTTTAATGAATGCAGACTTTCTTCTGTAGGGACTGAATAATCGTCTATTTACCGTTCAGTGGTGAAATTTTTTTGGGCTACAGCCTGTTTTGGGGTGCACAAATAGAAAATCGAATTGTGTCTATTTGCCGTTCAGTGGTGAAATTTTGCTGTGATACAGCCTGTTTTGCGCAAATTGCTCGGTGAATGCTGAGTTTTTTCCGTAGGGACTGAATAATTGTCTATTAGCCGTTCAGTGGTGAATTTTTTTTTTATACAACCTGTTTTGCGCAAATTGCTTGGTAAATGCTGAGTTTCTTTTGTAGGGACTGAATAATCGTCTATTAGCCGTTCAGTGGTGACCTTTTTTTGTGATACAGCCTGTTTTGCTCAAATTGCTCGGTGAATGCTGAGTTTCTTCTGTAGATACTGAATAATCGTCTATTAGCTGTCAGTGATGACATTTTTGGGGGATACAGCCTGTTTTGGGGTGTACAAATAGGAAATCTAATTGCGTCTATTAGCCGTTCAGTGGTAAAAAAAAAAAATTGGGATGCAGCCTGTTTTGCGCAAATTGCTTGGCGAATGCAGACTTTCTTCCGTAGGGACTGAATAATCATCTATTAGCCGTTTAGTAGTGACTTTTTGGGGGATACAGCCTGTTTTGGAATGCATTAATTATTAAATTTAATTCATTCATTTTACATTATGTCAGACAGACAAGTGACATGCCCTTCAAAGGGAACAGGCAGTGGCCAAAATGTTTCTGTCGCAGGCAGAAGTAGCAGCAGAAGAAGGGGGGGGGGGGGGGGGAGTGGCAGCCGGAGTCACAGCAAGAGGCCTGAGCTCCAGGTGTCATCTAGCAGTTGTGTCTTGACCAGCAACCAAGAAGTGCTTGAATGGTTGACTCAGTCTTCGACATCACACACCCCCAGCCAAGAGTCGGTAGGTTCCTCTGAGCCAAACGTGCCCGGGGTAGACCACCCACTACGCAAGAGCCTACCTGCCTGGAAATTAGCTTTGCAGGGTTCACAGAGGCAGCAGTAGCAGGCAGTCAGCACAGAGTGTTGGGGGGAAAATGCCATACTCGGCGGTGTGGCAATTTTGTGTTAGGCCGCGGTAGGAGGTGAATATGGCCATTTGACGAATTTGTGGACAGAAGGTGAAGTGTGGCCAGGGTGAGGCACCACAGCCCTCCATCAACACATGCAGCATCACCATAAAGTGGCCTTGGAGAACCATGGCTCCGATGTGGTGGTCCAGCCTGCTGCAGCAACCGGTGCATCACCTAGTGGCATGCACCCAAGGCTATATATACCTTCAGAAGCAATTTTTGATAGCATTTTACTCAATTTTGGCTAAAAGCATACTTTCAATTGGCCTTTATAAAAATGAAATTGAGCCGTTCTGTCACAAAGGGTAAAATGTTTTTCTAACTGTGTGACTGGTACTTTAACTTTCATTTTGTGGTCATCTAATAAACCTTATCTCTAAACTATTAAGAAGTCATAAACACTTATTTAAGCCACATTCTTATCAGTAATATAGGAACTGAGCTATAATGAATGTTTATAATGTCAGAGAGCAGAGAAAAGGATCTGGTCAGCTCCTCAATTGACATAAAAGAGAGAAAATTCAGAGGCTGCTACTTGAGCAGCTCAGCTATTTACAGATAAAAGGGCTCCTTGTTTTGTAATAAAGACCATGAAAATGATTTTTAGTGCAAAATGAGCACAATGTGATAAAAAAAATCCCCAAAGGTATATATAATGTAGCCTTTAACTGCCATCTCTTTTCTATAGCAAGTATCATTACCATATTACCAAGATGGTAACCAGCTTGATTCTGCATCTTTGGGCATCTGCAGTCAGCTATGTGGAGGAGAGCACGCAAAATCCGAGGATGGTTTGCTTTTTAGCCAGGGGGTGTGGTTGGTTTGTTATGTAAAATTTAGTTATTTTATATCATGTTTGCAGTGTACACCAGGAGGTGAGGTATGGTTGGCATAGGGATGATGATATCCACTCTATTCCTTACCTCTTTTTTGGAATTGACTGTACCTACTGCCTGCCAGGTGGGGGAGTGTTAGCTAGGACTGTGAAGAGAGAAAATTAGCTTATCTGTTAGACCACTTCTCCAGACAGAGGCAAGAATACAGAACTACATATATTTTCAAAACTACAGATTATACAGTCAGCACAGTGACATATTACAGGAATAAAAATTACAATGCTTTTGCTATAATGCAGGGTGTTTAATAATATGAATGGATATAATGCTCTGAAAAAAAATTGCAGTTACTCAGTGTTCGCAGCAAAATACTATTGAGGTGCTGCTGTGCTAGCAATAATGAACTGTGGAAACTTTAGGATTAAAAATAAATAAAAATTAAATGCCTTCTCTGTGTATATGTAGTTAAGGATGACATGTCAGCCTGTATTTGTGGGAGGGGCAGAGGTGCCTTTAAAAGTCAAGGTGTGCTATCCTCCAATGCCCTTGAGCTCTCTGTGAGGGGAGGCGTATATATCCTGCAGTCTCGCCAATCTCACGTCGCCAAGCACACTCGCTGAATCAATCGTTCATTTGTAAGTATGCAGGGGCCGCTGCGCCCTACAACCTGCTACAGCCTTGGAGCACTTCTGCCAAATGCTCCTCAGGTAAAGCTGCTGCAGCCCTGTCCCTGCTTCCAGCTTTCCCTCCCCGTCTGCTACCCCCATTTACCTTGGCCGCGGTCCGCTCCATCACATGCGCTGCACGCCCAGGCTCATAGATGGAGAGCCTGGTGCGTCGGTCCCCGATGCTTGCGGACGCCTCCCCCATCACTGAGTCTCTCTCTCCATTGCCGTTGCCGCCAAATCTCGCGGTCTCATGGCATCACTTCCTCGCTTCTCCCCCATCCAGGTTCTGGCCTCCTTCGTCCCCCACACATCCCCTGCACATGCACACCGATTCAAGCACCATTCTTCCAGTGTGTCCCCCCCCCCCCCAAAAAAAGGGGGGCAAATAAAGTTATGAAAAAAAAAAAGTTCTAATAAAGTCATATAAAAAATAAAAAATAAAATCATTAAAAGGATTTAAAAAATAAATAAAAACCGCACAGCCAGTCACCCACACCCATATTTCACGCATTTAGGCCCCCCATTCCAAATCCAACTGCATAAAACCCTTCAGTTGGAGATCCGGGTGCGTATGGCTCGTCTCAACCCAACCCGTCAGGCGGGATTTTTATTCCTCAAAACCCTTCATTGTCCACGGCCTGTCGCATCTCCCAGGCTCTATTATATTTATGGGGCCTGTGCCTATTATTTTATCTTGCCTGTTCACGTTCTTCAGTCATCATTCAGGGGCCCCATGTAGTTTCACGCATTGTCAGTTTCAGCTATGCCTTGTGCCTTCTTTGTCATTCAGGCCTAAGCATTTTTCTTTAAGGTCAAAGCCGTAACGTTCTGGCTTACGTCTTTTCTTCTCCAATGTTGTTGCCAGCCATGTTTATCCAAGCTTACGTTCCAATCCATTTCATGTTGTGGCCTGGTACGTTATCATGGCTGACGTTTTTTTTTTTTTTTTAAACTCGTTTTATTGAAGTTTAACAACAAGCATGGTTCATCACAGTCTGAAGCAGTGGCAACCCACGCAGGGGAGCCGCTCGCTTCACAGCATATCGCCAAAGTACACAGTGCATTGGGCAAGTATCCACAGTATTCCACATTTGACATAAAAAAGCACCCGAGATCTGCAGTTTAGTGTTCAGACACCAAGCACAGTGGGATCCTCCGACACAGAGTGTAAATGTAAAGATTGCAAGGAGTGAGTAGATGAGCACCACTCCCCCCATACTCTCTGAAATTTCCGAGGACACTTTCTATGGATATACACCACTTTTTCCATCGTCATTGCATGATTCATCAAGGTCTTCCATTGGCCTACCGTAGGGGACCTTTCCGCCATCCTGGCGGCCAGAAAGAGAGCTTCCCCCAAAAATACCCTCTGATAATGTGTCCACTGTTCCTCCTCCAATACTCCCAGGATACATATTTTAGGACAGACCCCTATCGGTGCAGGCACCATCGTGGAGAGGATTTCTACTACTTTACCCCAAAAGACGTGTAAATACCTACATCCCCACATCAAGTGCCAGAAATCAGCACTCTCCTCCTGACATCTATGACACCTGCTGCTAGGCGGTCTCCCCATCCTATGCAGCCGAAGAGGGGACAAATAACTCCTATGCAAAATGAACAGTTGTGTTAGCCTATTGTTTACCGATGGGGAAACCTTAGTGGGTACTAACAAAGCCTCCTCCCAGTCTTCAGCGTCAAGAGTTGGAATGTTAGCTTTCCATTTTGCCTCTACCTCCAATGGTTGAAGAATCATGCGTTCACCCAGCAAATATGTGTACAATATAGAGATAATGCCCTTAGGTACCTGTGATCGCAGCACCCCTATCAAAGGATACTTAGAAATACTGCGACTCATCTCTCTAAACTGAGCGCTCAAGGCATGCCTTAATTGAAGGTACCTATAAAATAAGGAGTGGGAAATCTCAAACTTCTCCTGTAGTTGCTGTAAAGTCCGCAATACACCCCCATCATACAACTCAGCCAGTGTCATCACCCCACACCCTTTCCATGTCACCGAACCCTCCAGGTTTATCAAGTGTGGGAACATGGGATTGTTCCAGAGTGGGACTACATCTGGCAAATCCACATACGAGTTGAATTTGGCTGCCTTCCATACTTGGTTAGCCAGTCTGTGAGCAGGGAGTAACCTCCCGGAGACTAAACCTGGAGACTCCAGCACAGGCCAGAGAGTAGATAGACTAAGATGTTCCTTCAGCCAATACTCCGGCCCTGGTAAATCCCCCTGTTTCACCCATGCCGCTACATACTTCAGCTGGCCGGCCAGGTAGTAAAGAAAAAATTCGGGTAGAGCAGCCCCCCCCCCCTTGTCTTAGTTCTCTGCAGCACTTTCAATGAAAGCTTCCTTCTAGCCTTGCCCCAAACAAAAGCCGTCACCAGTGAGTGCAGTCTCCCCATTACCAAAATCGGCAATGCCTTCCACGTCTTAAATTTGTCAATAAATAGGGACTCTATCGGGTCTATATTTCTTGCCACGGACGCGCAGGGGTCCCCTGTGATCACGATGCCAAGATACTTAAACTGGTTCACTACTGGTAAATTGTGAATGCACTCTGGCCAGTCGTGATCCCAGAGAGGCATAATAGCTGATTTCGTCCAGTTTATGTGCAAGCCCGAGTATGTGCCAAACTTCTCTATTACCTCAATAGCACTGGGAAGGGTCTGCTCAGGCTCGGCCATAAACAGGAGGAGATCGTCCGCGTACAGGCCTATCTTCTCCACTCTATCCCCTTTAGAGATTCCTTTAAAAGACTCATCCTGCCTGATACGCAAGGCTAAGTGCTCAATCACCACCGCAAACAAGAGGGGGGAAAGGGGGCAGCCCTGTCTGGTGCCCCTCTGCAAGGTAAATGAGTCCGACTGGGTTCCATTCACTAGTATGTTCGCCTTAGGTCTCTGGTACAAAATCTCAACCCACCGCATGAACCCCGGTCCAAACCCGAATTCCTTCAGTATCCGCAAGAGGAAAGGCCACTCCACAGAATCAAAGGCCTTGGCCGTGTCAAGAGACGCCAGGGCCCATTCACAACCCTCCGCTACTCCTACCTGAGCAATGACCTGGGCTCTTCTGATATTGTCAGAGGTGGTTCTCCCCGGCATGAACCCTGCTTGATCCTGGTGTACTATAGACGTGATCACTTTGTTCAAACGGGAGGCCAGTAGCCTAGTCAGAATTTTGTAATCTAAATTTAGCAATGAGATCGGCCTGTAAGAGCCGCACACAGTTGGATCTTTATCCGGCTTTAATATGTAGAACCGACAATGAATTCTCAACCAGTGAGAAAACCATATGTGAGAATAAACTCATGAATCCGAAAGACAAGAACACATATGCAAAAATTTGTATATTTTATTAAATCATCACATAAGGACAACAATAAAGACAGTAATGGATAAAATTGATGAACACAATTGCAGTAATGAAATGGCACTGTGGGCCGGCGCAACACCAAGGTTCCAGATGGTGGATTTATCCCCCAAGCATGTGTCCACTCTTGGTCTAATTAAGCCTAATGGCTAAAATGTCTGAGATAAACCATCTCATAAACCAGACCATAGAGTGGCATCAGCTTAAAATATAAGTAACACCATGCTAGTCTTGTTCTCAGCATAAATGGGTGCAATGTGCAGCAGAATACTCAACATCAGTGGTATAATAAATCACAAGTGACACCTAGCACCCAGATACGCTACCAGCATGAGAACATATACATACATATATCAATAATAACATTCACAGGGGAACCAACCTGGAGACCTGAGTGAGCGCACCCCTGACGCGCGTTTCGCACAGCTTCCTCAAAAGGGGCGTGTAAAGCTTTACAAGCTGAAAAATATAGGCCGGTCTCCGTCCACCACACGGAGACGCGCCAGGTAAGCCATCAAGTACTGCAAGTTCAGTTCCCTGAGGCGTCTCTTGACCGAGACGAAGGTGGCCCTCTTCTTCTGTAAATCAGCAGAGAAGTCCGGAAAAAGTGACACATTAGCATTATCGTGTGACATTGCACCCTTGCTCCTCGCTTGACTGAGAATTAAATCTCGATCCTTCCAATTTAGCAATCGGGCAAGCAGAGGCCTCGGTGGTGCGCCCGGAGGCGGTGGTCTGGCCGGGACTCTGTGCGCCCTTTCTACGGCGTAGGCCGCAGAGAACGCAGCATCGGGAAACTGGGCCTTAAACCATGTCTCGAGGAAGCCGGCAGGGTCTCTCCCCTCCGCCCTTTCTGGCAGCCCCAGGATCCGCACGTTGTTCCGTCGGGCCCGATTCTCCAGATCGTCGCACTTCTGCCGCCATAGTCCGACAGCTCTCTCCACCTCCGTCAGTCTCGAGTCCAGCGGCCTGGTGTAGTCCTCCAGCTCCGACACCCGGTCCTCTGTCTGCTTGACTCTCTCCCTCAGTTGTTGCACGTCCTGTCTCAACAGCCCCAGGTCAACGCGCACCTCCTCTATCTTACAGGTAAGGGAGGATTGGCAGGAGGATATCGCTGTAAGGAGCTGCTCGGATACCGCTTTCAGCGTGATCTCAGGTTCCCCAGCATCTTCAGGCTCCATCTGCTGTGCGACCTGCCCACGCGTCACCGCTGCACGTGGAGTAACGGGAGCTGCGGCGCCATGTTGGTTCTCCTGGCGGGCATATTCTTTAAGCTTATCGGCCGCGGACTGTGCCTTGCTGGGACCCATATCTTGGTGCCTGGGTTTCCTCCTTCTCCTCTGCACTTGCCACTCAGAATTTGACGAATGCAGCTTGGCAGGATTAGTCAGGATAAGGTTCAGGGAACGGAGCCGCTCTCAAGTGCGTGCGCTCATGTCGGCAGTTAGCCACGCCCCCATGGCTGACGTTTTTAATTAATTCATGTCCGTTGCCTGGTACGTTTTCAGGCTTACGCTTTTAATTCATCATTTCTATAGACTATCACGTTTACGCTGGCTCACGTTTAAATTGATTAACATCCGTGGCCTGGTGTAGTGCTCAGGCTTACATCCTTTCAATGCTTTGTCACTGCGTCCAGGCCACGAAAAAAACTAAAACATTTTTATCACATTTATTTTCTATATATACTCAACTTCCATGATCTCGGTACGCCACTCTCAGGCAGGCTTATGTGAACTAACCTCCTCGTCCTGTACAATTCAGGTCCGGGGCCAGTTGTTTTTGCATCTTTGTTTGTTCCTGGTTCATTCTTCAGATACCGTCTAGTCATTATCACTTTGGTGCACACCTTTTTTTCACAGTCCACCCCCCTCTTCGTTCAAGTCACGTCTTTGCCAGCTGTCACTTTCTTTCCAGGTTCCACACAGGTAAGCGCCCACACTCCGTTCTTCACCAGCAGCACCACTTCTTAAGTTTTTCACTTCACGGTCACGGGTCTCTCTTTGCACCAGGTCCGTCCGACTGTTAATTCTGTCATTATTATCTCACTCTTGCAGCATGTCTCACTTGTCAGACGTTGAGGAATCCCTATCAATCCAAGAGTCTTCCGCTTCCTGCCATGGCAGCACCATGTCGCTCAGAAGTTGGACAGTACCCAAACTGATTAAGGAACTCAACAGGCGAGGGATTTGTTACCCAGCGTCGGCCCGGAAAGCAGAGCTATACAGACTCTTGGTGCCCGAGCCAACGGTTCCACCGGTCGGAACAAGTCCCCATGTCAACCATCCAGTTGTCATTGGCACAGTTACATTCTACGATCAACAACATTGCCACCTCTGTGTCATACATGCAGGCTAGGTTGATCGCCGTAGAGTCCAGAGGACTGTCACCTAGTCCCTCTGCTCCTCCGGTTCCAGTGGCCTCTGCTTCCTGTTCTCATTCCCCAGGTAGGGCCTCATACACGACTGAGGTAGCTCCGGCACATTTTGTCCCGGACAACATCAGGAAGGATTTCCTAGAGGGAAAGGACATTAATTTAGCTTCCATCCTCATAGCTACTCATGACACCGTAGACAAGACCATCGCTTGCGGTGATGTTTCCATCATTCTAAAGGCCAGGGACGTCCGCCTTAACAAAAATGTCATCACTGAATTTGTCCTGGCCTTCAGTTTATACAGGGACATCATCTGTTCTGCCCACACTGGAGACGAGAGGAACTGGACACCCTATCTGTATAGGGTCACGGATCTAGGCCACAAGTATGGCGGCCACGCCTTTTTACGACTACCACCGCTCATTTTCCTGCCAAGGCGGCCGCCACTCTTGCCCGATTTCAGCACACCACCAACTGGGCATACATGAATATGGAGTTCTTTTGTCATCATTTCGCTGGCCTCAAGGCTCCAGCATGTGCTTCTTGCAACTCCATCCTCCACTCTTAAGATTGGTGCCCTAACGCAGTTCCTCCCGTCTCTCAGGGCAGGTTCCTTCCCAGCACCTCTGGTTTCCCGCAGAGACCTGCCCCATCCACCGATAAATTAGGCGACACCATAGTTTTCCTGGGCAATAGTCAAATTTGTAACAATTACAACATGGCCATCTGTAAATGCAACAAATGTAGAGGCCTGCACATTTGATCTGTTTGTTTTAGAGCCCACCCCTGACAATCTGCCCACAGCGTTCATCTAGGACCCCATGACTAGCCGGGGTCAACTTGGATCTCCTGGCAGCTCTCCTCCAAGACCTATCCCAATTCCCGGTTCATCCAGTTCTTAACAGCCGGGTTTGCCGAGGGGTTCCATACAGGTCTAGTCGCTCTTCCCCAGTCCACTTGGGAGGGTCCTAATCTCCTTTCAGCCACCAGGGATCCCGACTCAGTATGAGTCCTAATACAGTCTGAGTTAGAGAAGGGATTCCTTTTCGGGCCATTTTCCACTGTCCCCTTTGATTCTTGTAGGGTCAGCCCTATCAGCATTGTGGCTAAAAAATTCTCCAATAAAAAACGTCTTATTTATGATCTCTCTGCTCCTCATGGTTCTGGCATTCCGAGCCTCAACTCTCTGATTCCCTCTGAGGAATTCTCCATGTGGTACTCCTCAGTCGATGATGCTATCCATCTCATCCTCCAGGTAGGCAGAGGGGCTTGGCTATCCAAAGCAGACATCGCGGATGCTTTCAAACTGCTCCCCATCCACCCGCAGCTCTGGAGGTTTTATGGCATCAAATGGCAAAATCTTTACTATTTTGCTAGCCATTTGACCTTCGGGTGCAAGAGCAGTTCCTGGCTGTTCGATCAATTTGCGCAGGCCCTGCATTGGATTTTAGTCAACTGCTGCGACTGCCCGCTGGTCATTCATTACCTGGATGATTTCCTGTTGGTTGAACCACCAGACTGCAGACCCAGCATCTTCTCCGAGCTTAACGTTACCATTGCATCTTCAAAGGTAGAAGGCCCTTCGACGGTAATCACCTTCCTAGGTATAGTTTTGGATACCATCAAAAAGCAAGCTAGGCTACCGGAGGAGAAGCTCGCAAAAGTCAGGGAAGAAATATCCAAGGCAGTGGGTTCCAGAAGTTTCACTAAAGTAGAATTGCAATCTTTGCTGGGCATGTTGAACTTTCCTACCAGAATCATGCCACAAGGCAGGGCCTTCACCTCCGGGTTGTTGCAGTTGCTTCCCTCAGCCTCAGAGCAGGATAGCCCCATCTGCTTAGACAGCCAAGCGTTCGCTGATTTGGAAATGTGGAATACGTTCCTCTCCAGTTGCAACGGGGTCTCCATGTTCGTTCCTCAATGGGGTCCCGCATCGGCTACGATCTTCACGGACGCCGACGCCTCTGCAGGTTACGCAGCAATCAGCGGGAATCAGTGGTTTGCTGGTTCCTGGCCCAAAGAGGTATCTTCAGCGCAGCGTGCTTTGAAGTCTTCCCCATTGCTTGAGGTGTACCCAATTGTAGCAGCGGCCCAAGTTTGGGGCAGTCAATGGGCCAACTCTTCAGAAATTTTTGTCACAAACAAACAGGCGGTAGTAGACATCATCGCCAAAGGCAGATCCAAGTCACCTTTTAGCAGGTTGGTCTGGCTTTCCCTGTGCCACAATTTTCACGTAACATGCAGGCATATCCAGGGCACACAAAATGTCGACGCAGATGCCTTGTCACGATTTAATTTTCGCAATTTTTTCCAGGCAATGCCGGAGGCGGAACGAGTGGGTTTATCCCCTCCAGCTTTCCAAACATTGGTCATGGAATAAAATCTTACATTGATTCAGCAAAAAATCTGGTGCAAAAATCTTTGTCTGTCAACACGTCCAGAAATTATAGAACCGGCTGGAATGTGTTCCACAGATTCACATTCCTTCACCCAAGACATGATACCGTCAAGACCGCATACATCATGGCTTTCTTGGCGTACTGCCATTTGGAGCTCAAACTTTCCTACAACTCCATAAAGTTATACCTGGCCAGGGTACAGCATTTCCTCACGTTGGAAGATCCAGACTGTAGGTCGGTTTTCTTGTCACAGGCGATAAAAGCTACCCTCAGGGGCATACAAAAGAGCAGCGGGGGCGACGGGCACTCGCAGACAGCCGGTATCAGGAGAGCTCTTTAGGAAGTTATCCACCTCCCTAGATGGGAATCCTTTTGGGCTCCTTTCTAGTACCGTTATCAAAGCGGCTATGTACCTCAGCTTTTACGGTTTCTTAAGGCCGGGGGAGTTCACCAGCACCTCTGCCAGAGTCAACTGTTTAACCAGGGGTCAACTGGTCCGCTGCAACGACCAGTTCATCCTATACCTCGCTTCTTCCAAAACGTCCCAAGTCGGGCCACCGGTAGAAATCAGGTACTTCCGGACTTTCAATGAATCGTGCACGGTTCAGGTCTTCCAGAAGTTACTGGCGGCTTTGGGCGACTCGGCCCAAGACAGTACTTTGCTCCAGTTCAAGGCTAGGTCCATCACTTTATCCCAGTTCATTTCGCACATCCGCTTACTAGCGGCCGGTTTAGGGTACGACCCAAAAACCAATCCGGGGCACTGCTTCCGAATTGGGGCTGCATCCGCAGCTTCAAAGCACAATGTTCCAGCTCACATCATTCAAAAAATGGGTCGCTGGCCCTCTTCATGCTACGGTCGGTACATTCCGAACCCTCACGTGGAGATATCTGAGGCTTTCTGTAGTTTGGTTTTATGACTTGCTGCGTGTCTAATAAACTCCTTTCTACGCTACCTGGCTTGCTCTTTGCCCCCTTATAGGCCTACCCTCGTTCATGGCTAAGGGCACACCACCAGCCATTCAGTCCAGGTTTGAGGTAAGTAAACAGGTCATGCCTGTTCCCCACTTCTCACACATGGTTCTCTCATCTGCAGCCATGACTACAAGTAGTTAAGGCTGACATGTCAGCCTGTATTTGTGGGAGGGGCGGAGGTGCCTTTAAAAGTCAAGGCGCGCTATCCTCCAATGCCCGTGAGCTCTCTGTGCCCCCCCCACCCTCCCTTATTTCTACATCTTACCAGGGTGTGCCCTATTATAGGCCTACCCTCGTTCATGTCTAAGGGCACACCACCAGCCATTCAGTCCAGGTTTGAGGTAAGTAAACAGGTCATACCTGTTCCCCACTTCTCACACAAGGTTCTTTCATCCACAGCCATGACTAAAAGTAGTTAAGGCTGACATGTCAGCCTGTATTTGTGGGTGGGGCAGAGGTGGCTTTAAAAGTCAAGGCGCGCTATCCTCCAATGCCCATGAGCTCTCTGTGCCCCCCCACCCTCCCTCATTTCTACATCTTACCAGGGTGTGCCCTTAGCCGTGAACGAGGGTAGGCCTATAAGAGGGCACACCCTGGTAAGATGTAGAAATGAGGGAGGGTGGGGGGGCACAGAGAGCTCACGAGCATTGGAGGATAGCGCGCCTTGACTTTTAAAGCCACCTCCGCCCCACCCACAAATACAGGCTGACATGTCAGCCTTAACTACTTTTAGTCATGGCTGCCATTCAGTCCAGGTTTGAGGTAAGTAAACAGGTCAGGCCTGTTCCCCACTTCTCACACAAGGTTCTCTTATCTGCAGCCATGACCTCAAATAAAATATTAAAAAAAAATATTGTATGAGGTTGGTTTTCTAATGCTACTAGGCTGAGTTTTAGTTGCTATAGCAAGCAACTTAAATGGATTGTGCAAGAATGGGGGGGCGGTATAGAGTAGCTTACTTACTTGCTTCCTAGCGCTAGGTCCCTGCACCTTCTCTTCAAAACCTTAGCTGCTCAACTAGGCTCCCTCGCTGAAAACATCCGGTTTGACATTGCTATAGCCAATCACTGGCCACTGCGGAGACCAGATACTATGGCGTCATGTGACTATTTGACATGATGTAAGGGAAGCCGGTCACCTCTGTGGGCAGTGATTGGCTGCAGGCCTTGTTAACCTGGATGTTTACAGCAAAGGAGCATGGCAGCACATTGGGAGGAGAAAGAAAGGGAAGTAGGTAAGTTTCTCTTTACCGGCCTAATCTTACTGGCCTAAAGTTTGCCAAACTTCCCCCATTCTTGCACAATCCCATTAAGCAAAGTATGACCAGCCCCTCACTCTCTCAAAGCTTCCGCTCAAAGCTTTCCCTGATCAAATCCCTTAAAATTTTACAATTATATCTTTATATTCTTTCCCTATACTTCTCCAATAGTGTCCCTATCACACTACAAAAGTTGCTTATGACTCTATATTCTGTAATAGTTTTTAGGCAGACACTGCCACACACACTCCTTCCAGGTCAGAAGCAGAACACACTATGGCAGGGGTGCACAACATTTCCTGGTTGGGGGCCACATTGCCAGACTGAACCAATGACGAGGGCCAAAAATAAAAATGTTAACGTGTATTAACAACTGAAATATTGTACTTGTACTTGTGCATATTGAACACACATTATATACCATTAATGTCTAGTTACACTTCCAGGACTCCCATCTAATGGGAGAAATACATGAAAAATACATGTGAGCAGCCACAAGACATAGGAATACATGTCTGTTACCAGATGGTTGGGGGCCACACAGAATGGTATCAAGGGCCGCATGGTGCTCCTACTTGTTCAGCATAGGCATCTCCCTGCCTAATGCTCCACTGATCCAGGCTTTCTTCCAGCTTATAAGCCAGTGGTTCTCAACCTTTCTAAAGCCGTGACCCCTTAATACAGTTCCTCATGTTGTGGTGACCCCCAACCATTACATTATTTTCCTTGCTACGTCATAACTAATTTTGCTACTGTTATGAATTGTAATGTAAATATCTGATATGCAGGATGTATTTTTATTGCTACAAAGGGTTCTTCTCTACACGATCCATTGTCATGGGATGGTTTCTTATCTAAATGAAAATAATATATGACAATAGCTGATGAACAAAATTTCAAGTGTTGCCCTGTCTTACCTCCAATGCCTTTAACACAGCAGCTGCTTTCTACAATACCTGCTCTCTGCAGATGTGTGACCAGTCTGCATAAATACAATGGCGCCAACCCCAGTGTCGGACTGGAACTCCCGTGGCCCACTGTCACGAGGGTGTCAAGAACCACGCCTGACTCCGTTATACCCGGGGTCAGGAAGTCGCAGCGGTTGGCTGCGCGCTCTATGTAGTAAGATAGGGCTGTTTCCTTATGGTAGCTTTCTGGGTTTGCTTTGCAACCCTTTTTGGCTCACTAAGGGATCCGTAGCTCCTTCTCCTCAGCTGTTCCTTGTCCAGCACTCCCAACCTCCTTATATTCCCCTCTCACACTTCTCTGGTTGCCAGATATAGAGCTTCCTGCCTGGACTTCTATACTGACCCACTGGAGCTGTGTTGCTGCGTTCTCTGGTTGTTGGTCCAGAACGTTTCCCTCCGGATCCCTGTTGGACCTTTGTGGTCTGCTGTGGTCGCCCACCTGGGTTTATGTGTTTGTCTGTAGTGTCTGTCCTCTCCCTGGTGTTTTTCCTCTTAGTGTCAGTGGTGCGGACTAGCGATCCCACCGGCCCATTCACTATCTAGGGCTCATTTTAGGGAAAGCCAGGGTTTAGGCACGTGATCGCCGCACGGGTGAGGAACCCGTCTAGGGACGTCAGGGCAGTCAGGTGCCAGCCGCAAGGTGAGTCAGGGGTCACCACCTTTCCCTCTCCCTTGGGCAGGGCTTTCCCTTTTCCCTCCCTGTGCATGACGCCGGTCATTACACCCACCTGGAGAATTGGGTCTGATGACCCACCAAAAACACGAACAGACACCAATACACCAAATGTTAATTCAAATACACAAGTATTCATTCATAACCACAGAACTTTAGCATAAATACAAAATATTTGTAAACCAAATAAATAACTTTTAAATAAATAATAAACAACAAATACCCCCTAAAAAATAAATCAGTGGTGCGCACAGTACCCCTCAAATAAATAACTCAGTGGTGCTCACAGTACCCCCCCCCCCCCCCAAAAAAAAACAAAAAAAAAAACATCTGTGGTGCTCAGGGTACCCCTCAAATAAATAAATCTGTGGTGCTTCAAGTCCCCCCCAAATAAATAAATCAGAAGTGCTCAGGGTCCCCCAAATAAATAAATCAGTGGGGCTTCAGGTCTCCCCCAAATAAATAAATCAGCGGTGCTCAGGGTACCCCCAAATAAATAAATCAGTGGTGCATCAGGTTTCCCCCAAATAAATAAATCAATGGTGCTCAGGGTCCCCCAAATAAATAAATCAGAAGTGCTCAGGGTCAGCCAGGCTCAATTAAATCATTGGTGGCAGTGGTGCTCAGCGGCGGTGTCATTAACGATAAAACTCGGACCTCAGCAGACAGGCGGCCTGACTTACCTGTCCAGACGTCAGGCTCCTTCAAGCACAGGCAGTGATAGGACATCACTTCCTGTGCGCGAGGATAAGGGGCCGCTGACGTTGTGCGGGCGACCCACAATAGGAAGCCTCAGGCGACCCCCGGAAAGGGCCGATCGACCCCCAAAGGGGTCGCGACCCCCAGGTTGAGAACTGCTGTTCTAAGCCATTCAGGGGAGGTCTCCTTCCAACTTCCTCCCAGTGTCATGTGATCCTCCATCTTCTTCTTTTTTTGTGGTTTTTCCCCACCAATTTCAATAGTAAAATAGGCTGTGGGCTGTTTTTACGTAATTTGTCCAAAGCAAATTGCAAAAGTCTGGGATTCATTTAAAAGACACATTTTTTTGAAGTTGGGTAAATAATCTGATTAATTTGGAACAGAGTCGCTCATCCTTACATTCCATATATATGCATTCTTCGAGACCCCTCATACTCAGCAACAGTATTGGTCACAGAAGTCATTCACTCACCTCATTTATATTTATGACCTGTCTGACAGAGAAATTATAATTGGTAAAAAAATCTTTAAAATGTTTTTAAACATTTTTTGCTTCATATGTATGTTTCATATCATATTTAAAGGGGTTCTGCAGTTTGTTTAAACTGATGATATATCCTCTGGATAGATCATGAGCTTCTGATCGGCGGGGGTCCAACACCCGGGACTCCCGCCGATCAGATTTTTTTAGACGGAAGCGGCACTCCAGCAGTGCCGCGGCTTTCTCATTGTTTACCGCTGGCCAAGTGATGTCACGACTAGTATCAACTGACCTGGGCGGGGCTAAGCTCCATTCAAGTGAACAGAGCTTAGCCCTGCCTAGGCCACTTGATACTAGTCATGACGACACTGGGCCAGTGGTAAAGTGAGAAGGACGGGGCTCTGCTGGAATGCCGCTGCCTTCTCAAACAGCTCATCGACGGGGGTCCCGGGAGTCGGACCCCCGCCGATCAGATGCTGATTATCTATCCAGAGGATAGATCATCAGTTTAAACAAACTTCAGAACCCCTTTAAGCAGTTTTAAGTGATTTACTACATAGCACAAAGTTATATGTCAAAGTTTTAATTATTTTTATTTCAAATGTCTTTAATTACACACATTCACAGTTTTACTTAGAAAATATTTACTGTATCTCTTGCTAATTACATGAAATCCCAATGGTCCCAAGAAACATCTATATTTGTAGCAGTAAAGGGAAGAGACGCTCCCACATGCTCATACTCTCATCATGCAACAAGTACTCTTTTCAGGCAAGTGGAACAACAAGAATTAACATGAATACACTTTCATCATAATTATAGAAGCTCAAGTCTTGAAAACATTCTACTGCTACTGATTATTATTTATAATGCAAAGCTAGAAAAGAAGAAATAAACACAAACTGTTCCATCACATTGAGACAGCTCTATGTGCAACAGAGGTACGGTCCACAAGGGGTCCCTTTAAGATAAGATAAGTATTTAAGTCCAGACCTTGTGATGAAGTTCAATGGCAGCTTTACTTTGCATAAACATTTCTCCAAACGGTTTACAGACTTTATCTTGTTTCCAGCAGGCTTTAGCATTAACTCTGGCAGGCAAACAATCTCAACTCTGCTACATCAGTTTCTCTTTGGCTCTGCTGTACTAACAGACTTAAATGGAATCTCTGCTTCTGCAGGATGCTGCAACTTCCATCTGTAGTCTGACTCTGGATTATGCTAGGGAATAGGTTAGAATCTTGGCAGCTCCAACATGGAGTCTCAACCAGAACAAACCAGAACTCCCTACCTACTTCTGGTAGCAAACAGGACTGGCCCAATTCTGACCAAGAAAGGAGGGGAGAATGGAATTGTGAGTTCCATTCTCTCTAAGTGTCTCTGCCATAGTTGCTGCCACCTGCTGGTGATATTTGTGTATTCATTAATTTATTTATATTTGTATTCCTTTATTTTGTATTTCTATGTATTTTCTTTGTTCATACTGATGTAAACCAGTAGGTTTTCTCAAGTGAGAACTGGCAACTTTTAATTTATTTATTACTGATTTACTTTATATATATTTTTTGTCTGTATTTATAGCAAGCAAGAAAGCAGCAAAGGAATAGATAAATAATGAATATAATTTATCTATTACTTTGCTGCTTTCTTGCTTGCTTTCTTCCTTACTTAGGCTACTTTCACACTTGCGTTCGGAGCGGATCCGTCTGGTGTCTGCACAGACGGATCCGCTCCTATAATGCAGACGATGGGATCCGTCTAAGTGTGAAAGTTAGTCAGACGGATCCGTCCAGACTTTACATTGAAAGTCAATAGGGGACGGATCCGTTTGAAATTCAGCCATATTGTGTCAACTTCAAATGGATCCGTCCCCTTTGACTTACATTGTAAGTATGGACGGATCCGTTTGGCTCTGCACGGCCAGGCGGACACCTGTTCGCCTGCTGAGCGGAGCAGAGGCCAAACGGTGCCAGACTGATGCATTCTGAGCGGATCCGCATCCACTCAGAATGCATTGGGGCTGGACGGATCAGTTCGGGGCCACTTGTGAGAGCCTTCAAACGGAGCTCACAAGCGGAGCCCCGAACGCTAGTGTGAAAGTAGCCTTAGGTACATTTTGCTGGGAAATCTCAGTTTAGTCCTATAGAAAGCCCCTTTATATAAGTTTGTTATATACATTTGTATATTTACAGTTGCATCTCAATAAATTTGAATATTATTGAAAAGTAATTATAGAAAAATTTATTTCAGTAAATTAATTCAAAAAGTGAAACTCATATATATCATATAGATTCATTATACACAGGGTGATCTATTTCAAGTGTTTATTTATTTTAATGTTGATGATTATGACTTATAGCTAAAGAAAACCCAAAAGTCAATACCTCAGAAAATTTGATTATTATATAAGATGAATTAAAATTATTATTTTTTTTTAATGCAGAAATGTTGCTTCAGCTCATCTGCATTATTGGGTCTTGTGTCTCTCAAATTCCTCTTGACAATACCCCATAGATTCTCTATGGGGTTTAGGTCAGGGGAGTTTGCTGGCCAATAAAGCACAGTGATACTGTGGTTATTAAACTAGATATTGGCACTTTTTGCAGTGAGCGTACGTCCTAGGTCCTATAGCTTACCCTCCTTGTGAAGGGTGTCAATAACTGTCTACTGGACAACTGTCAAGTCATCAGTCTACCCCATGATTGTGTAGCCTACTGAATAAGGCCTCATGCACACGACCGTTTTTTTTTAAGGTCCGCAAAAACAGGGTCCGTAGGTCCGTGATCCATGACCGTTTTTTCGTCCGTGGGTCTTCCTTGATTTTTGGAGGATCCACGGACATGAAAAAAAGTCGTTTTGGTGTCCGCCTGGCCGTGCGGAGCCAAGCGGATCCGTCCTGAATTACAATGCAAGTCAATGGGGACGGATCCGTTTGACGTTGACACAATATGGTGCAATTGCAAACGGATCCGTCCCCCATTGACTTTCAATGTAAAGTCAGGAGTCCCTTTTATACCATCGGATTGGAGTTTTCTTCAATCCGATGGTATATTTTAACTTGAAGCGTCCCCATCACCATGAGCTCTGAAAAAGCTTTTATGCAGACGGATCTTCGGATCCGTCTGTATGAAAGTAACCTACGGCCACGGATCACAGACACGGATGCCAATCTTGTGTGCATCCGTGTTTTTTCACGGACCCATTGACTTGAATGGGTCCGTGAACCGCTGTCCGTCAAAGAAATAGGACAGGTCATATTTTTTTGACGGACAGGAAACACGGATCACGGATGCGGCTGCAAAACTGTGCATTTTCCGATTTTTCCACGGACCAATTGAAAGTCAATGGGTCCGCGAAAAAAAACGGAAAACGGCACAACGGCCACGGATGCACACAACGATCGTGTGCATGAGGCCTAAGGCTGAGAAACCATTTTAAGGCTTTATAAACCTTTGCCAGTGTTGTTTGTTAAATAGCTGATTAGAGTCTACAATATTGAATTTTGTTCACAATATTCACATTTTTGACACTATGATTTTACTATATTACATTTTTTCACAATATTCACATTTTTTGACATTCTAATTGATGGGGTTTCATTTGCTGTAAGCCATAATCATCAAACATCAAAAGAACGAAATGCTTGAAATAGATCACTCTGTGTGTAATAAATTTATATAATATATGAGTTTCACACAAATAGTGAATGGGTCTTCATCCATAATGCAGTGCACAAACAGTAGGGGCCCGTATATTGCAGGCTGCAATACATGCATGACCAGGCAACTGCTGCATGCATGAGGCCTTAGGTATGTTTTGCTCGGAAATCTCAGCTTGGTCTTGTGCTCTTAGAAACCCCCCTTTTTATAAGTGAACTTATCATGTAAAAAGCCCTTTTAGTTTTAACTGCTTATAATATATGATTTGCTTTCTTGTAGGGCTTCACATTTTAACAGCTACTCCATTAAAAAAATATTGGCATTACTAGTTAGTATTGTTTACATGGGGAACCAAACTGCTCCAATGCAATTTGTTTTGACAGGATTTTCTAAAGATCCAGATATTCAGATTTTTTCTTTTGTCCTGTTTCTAATAATTTATCTAATCGGATCATTGGGAAATTTGCTTATTTTCTTCATCATATGGCATGTTACTTATCTCCAAACACCTATGTATTTCTTTATTAAGCATTTGGCTTTTTTGGACATGTGTTATATCTCAGCTATAGTTCCAAAACTTTTAGTAAGCTCCATATCAGAATGCGTGACAATTTCATTTGGTGGATGTGTAATCCAGCTCTTCATTTTTCTTGCTATGGCAGCTACAGAGGCCACTCTTCTAGCTGCCATGTCATATGACCGATATGTGGCCATATGCAACCCCTTACATTATACTTATATAATGAAAAGAGAGGTCTGTATGCAGCTTGCCTCAACTTCATGGATAATTGGTAGTGTCTATTCTACTACTCACACTGTTAACACGTTCAGATTAAACTTTTGCAGATCCAACATCATTGACCACTTCTTCTGTGATCTTCCACCTTTGCTGAAAATTGCCTGCTCAGACATCAGACTAAATCAACGGATGATTTTTGTTATAGGCGCTGTTTTAATTTTACCATGTTTCCCTTTAACAGTAGTGTCGTATGTGTTCATTATACGCACTATAGTGAGGATACCCTCTGCAACAGGACGTAGAAAAACATTTTCAACTTGTGCTTCTCATTTGATCACTGTATGCTTATTTTATCTCACTGGTATATCTGTATACTTACGGCCCAATTTCACTTCTACTGCTTTACATCAGGGTAAAATTAGTGCTGTATTTTATACTATTCTTGTTCCAACGGTGAATCCAATTGTATATAGTCTGAGAAATAAGGAGTTAAAGCAAGCAATACAAAAGATCATTACAGGGGGGAAGCCAATTGGGAAGACAAAAGAATCCTGCAATTAATAGCTCAACAAAATTATGCAATAAGAAAATTATAGCTCCCATAAACAATCCACCTTACTAAGATGAGTTCCAAAAAATACTTGCCTGTGTGAATTCACCTCTTAAGGGCTAATGCACACGACCGTATGCATTTTGCGGTCTGCAAAAAACGGATGCCTGAAAAATATGGATGACGTCCGTGTGCATTGCATATTTTGCAGAACGGAACAGCTGGCCCCTAATAGAACAGTACTATCCTTGTCCGTAATGTGGACAATAATAGGGCATGTTCTATTTTTTTGCGGGAATTATGGACATACGGAAACGGAATGCACACGGAGTAAACAGTTTTTTTGCGGACCCAATGAAATAATTGGTTCCACATATGGTCTGCAAAATAAATGGAGCAGACACGGACAGAAAATACGTTAGTGTGCATGAGCCCTAAGGCCTCATGCACACAAACGTATTTCCTTTCCATATCCGATCCATTCTTTTTTTGCGGATCGTATACAGAACAATTCATTTCAATTAGTCCGCAAAAAAAACCAGAAGGCACTTCGTGTGGATTCCGGTTCCGTATGTCCGTATTTCCGTCCTGCAAAAAAACTGAACATGTCCTATTATTGTCCGCATTACGGACAAGGATAGGACTGTTCTATTAGCTACCCTACAAGCAGCTGCAGTAAGAATTTCATTATATGTCAGTGGAGGGCCTTCAGGGCTCCATATCAGAAAAATGGAGCTCAGACCACTATAAGGATACAGTAACAAAAAAATCTGCATTGAACGCTAACAATATAATTCAGTCAGCAGAATATGTTACATTTTTACAAATTATTTATACTGCAATTGTATTTAAATGATGGACATGAAATACCAGCCCTTATATGTCTCAATTTGTCAGAACACTCCAAAGTCCTTACCTGTGCCTGCGCCGCGAGCCGGTCTGAAACAAATGCGGTCACTGGGAGCCCCCGGTGGCTGTTCTCAGAACTGCCTATTCCTGGTGACCGCATTTGTTTTAGAACGGCTCGCGGCGCAGGCACAAGTAAGCACTTACCTGTGCATCACCGGACTTGTGATTTAAGATGGCAGCCCGCATGTGTTCGCGGTCGAACACGCCGAACTGGCCATCACTGCCCGTATGTCCATATCTCTGTACCACAAAAAAAAAAATGTCCTATTCTTGGTCTCATTCAAGTCAAAGCCATCTGTGTGCCATCTGCATTTTGCTGATTTGTTGCCTGGAAGCTCAAGGAGCAGCCCATGGAGCCATATGCAAGCTGCAAATTGGCCCAGGAAGAGCTTGGAGAGGGTTATTTCTGCTAGGCCTAAGTTCAGAGAAAGCATTAAAATGCTATGATATGATGTAGAAAAATTTATAGCATTGGTGCAGGAGCACCCTGAGCTTTGGCACACGTGGAACGAGATGGGAGGTCGCGGGAGGAGGTGACCCAAGAGCTATAGCTATCGTAGTTTTAAAATGCAAGCCGTGTGCAACATCAAAAACTGAGTAAGTGTCTACAATGACATAGATGTACACGGACCCACTTTGTTACGTTAGACCCCAAGTGCACTATACGGTATCTGCATATTGTATCATTAACTACTTTAACCCCATATTGCACGATGACGTGTTAACTCCCTATTTCATCTTCATCTACTTTAACCCCATATTGCATAATGATGTTTGTTAACTCTATCGCGTTATCAGCAATTTTTACCTCCCTCTTTTGTCCTAAAGTAAGTTAACCCATCAGCCAAAGTTGGAAATAGTCATTATTTCTTAAATTTTCTGTTAGCAGTATCTCATCAAAACAAGGTGGAATTTGTCCCGGGACCAATTTCGTAGATAAATGAGTATGGCTTATATATGTGTAGGGCCAAATCAAATTAAACCTTTCATTTTTATTAGCTCACTGTGAAAAACTGAAAGGTTCAATCAGATTGGTTGCTATGGGCAACTAATAAAGTTTACTTTGGACCAATATCCATTTTTGTTAACTAACCTTACAACTCCACTTTTAAAACCTACTGTAAATTATTTGAAAATAATATTTGTAATATACTTTTTTATTTTAATGTAATTTTTATTGCAAAATAGGCATAAGACACATTGGTGCTAGCTATTAGTAGATCAGAGCGAGCTCAAGTTAGAAGCTCACATATAACATCGCTCATACCTCCTATGCCAGCTTTTCTAAAGCCTGGCTTAAAGGGGTTCTGCACTTTCATTTAACTGATGATCCATCCTCTGGATAGATCATCAGCTTCTGATCAGCGGGGGTCCGACACCCGGGACCCCCGCCGATCAGCTGTTTGAGAAGGCAGTGGTGCTCCAGCAGCGCCGCGGCCTTCTCACTGTTTACCGCCGGGCCGCCCGCCCGGCGGTAGAGTGGGCGCCGCTAAGCTCCATTCAAGTGAACAGAGCTTAGCCGCGCCCACTCTAGTTGATACAAGTCGTGACGTCAGTGGGCGGCCCGGCGGTAACTAGTGAGAAGGCAGCGGCGCTGCTGGAGTGCTGCTGCCTTCTCAAACAGCTGATCGGCGGGGGTCCCGGGTGTCGGACCCCCGCCGATCAGAAGCTGATGATCTATCCAGAGGATAGATCATCAGTTAAATGAAAGTGAAGAACCCCTTTAACGTATCTCTGCCAGGCTTTAGAAATGCAGCTCTCATATAGGAACTACATGTGCTCTGGCCTGTACAGCACTCAGTGCGGTCCACGGGGAATCCGTACACCAGTAGACAGCAGTGTATGGTAATATGGACTACAAAGCGCAATACAGATGTATCCACACTTAAATGCTCACTTATCCTAAAATGTCCTGAGATGTGTGTCACTAAGGCCACATGCACACGACCATTGTTTTATTCCGTGTCCGTTGTGCCGTTTTTCGTAATTTTCTGCGGACCCATTGACTTTCAATGGGTCCGTTGAAAACTCGCCTAATGCACCGTTTGCCAACCGCATCCGTGATCCGTGGTTCCAGTCCGTCAAAAAAATATAACCTGTCCTATTATTTTCCCGGAAAACGGTTTGCGGACCCATTCAAGTCAATGGGACTGCTAAAAAACGCGAAGCCACACAAGATTGTCATCCGCATCCGCGTCCGTTTTTTTCCTATCATTTGCATGGCAAACTTGTCTTAGACTTTTTTTAACGGAAACGGATCACGGAACAACGGAACCCCATTTTGCGGAACGGAACACAACAAGGGTCGTGTACATGAGGCCTAAATTAGATAAATTGCAATGCAATGTTCAGTTTTTTCTGCACGGGTACAATGTGTTTTGATGCGTTTTTCAAGCGCGTGATAAAAAACGGAAGGTTTAAAAACAACATCTCCTAGAAACCATCAGTGAAAAACACATTGCCTCTGTACTTGCTTCCGGATGCAATGCTTTTTTCAGTTTTTCACTGAAGCCCCATTCACTTCTATGGGGCCAAGTCTGCGTGAAAAACTCAGAATAAAGAACACGCAATGCAGAACTTATGCATGAAAAAACGCTCATGTACACAGACCCATTGAAATGAATGGGTTAGGATTCAGTGCTGGTGCTATGCGTTAACGTCGTGCATTGCACCCGCACTGTTACATACTGGAAGGAACAGAATCCAAGCAGCACAGAGGATTTCAGAATAGGAGTGTGCTGATCTTGAGGGGGGGGGTCACAGGATGAGAGTTAGGACTAGTCCACATTTCCGTGTAAGTGACACGTACGTAAAAAAAAGCGTACGTGTTTCATCCGTGAAGCTGTCAGTAAAGGATCCGTGGTTGGTCCATGTATCCGTTTTTACCATCTGTGTGTCATCCATAATTCACTGACATTGCTTAGCTGAAAATTAATTTCTAAGGCTACATGTACACGACTGTATGTGTTTTACGGTCCGCAAATTGTGGATCCGCAAAAAAAAAAACGTATGCCATCCTTTTTTTTGCGGATCCATTGTAACAATGCCTAAAATGGACAAGAATAGAACATATTATATTTTTTGGGCGGGGCTACGGAATGGACATACGGAAATGAATGGGTCTGCATCCTATCAGCAAAAACAAACACAGAAACAAAATACGTTTGTGTGCATGAGGCCTAAATAATCTCTTATTTGTCTTCAGTGAAAAACGGATGCAACACAGACACAAAACGGATGTGTATCAGTGATTTTCACGGACCCATAGATTTCAATGGACATGCTTGGTCCGCATCACAGACCAAAAAATGCATGCCCAGTGATTTTTTACTGATCCATGGTCAGTAAAAAAATACTGAAATGTCAACAGACACATTTAAATCAATGGGTACATGTGCTGTTCGTGGAAAATGCAGAGAGCACACGTCAGTGAAAAACGGAAATGTGCACGAGGCCTTACATAGTGGAAGGAGCAGGGTCCCCAGCAGCATAGAATATTTCAGGAGAGGAGTGTGCTGAGCTGTGTATCTAATCCTATCATGTGTGATATAGTTTGCTCAGCTGTGTATCTAATCCTAGCAGGGTGATACTTTCTATGAAGCTATTGTATGTATCTGTATAGAGCGTGAATAAAAAAAAAAATTGATTCGACGGTTCCACAAACTTTTTTGAATTTTTTTTATTTGATCCGAATATATTTGCAACAAATTTCGTTAAAGAATGTCTATTTCCTGGCTGCAGAGAGCATTTTTAGAAGTCTAGAACACTGTGCCTTGCAATAACACGCATAGGGAGTCTGCTGTGGTAGTGAAATAATACTGTGAGTCCGTATGACATGCAGATGACAGGCGTCGCTCTTAGAATCACTGCACACTTCACTTATTTGGGCAGTCACGGGGCCAAAACTGACCAAATAACTTAAGTATGAACTCAGCCTTACAGGTCAATGTTAGGGCCAATAAGAAGCACACTCCTTTTACACCGTCGTCAGCTGATTCCACATAGATGTTTACAGAACCTGTTCTATTAAACGCTTATACAAGTAGAGCCCGCCAACAGAGTGGAGAGGGTGTCAGCAGTAAGTTTGTGTTGATGCCACTGATTATTTTGCCCTTCCTCTGATCTGTCAGAACAATAACCCACAAAAAACGGATCCTGTCTGTGGAGTATCTGCCTTCACTCTGCCAGCATTTGGTCAGTAATCCATCAGTATTGCTAATGCCAAAAAAAAACAGGAGTGGATCCAAAACAAATGACACATGAATGGAATTTTTGCATGTCTTCTGTGTTTTGTACCCACTCCTGCTTTTGGCTACCAAATCATGAGCCAATTCTGATAGAACTATACAGGACTTCAGCTGCTACACAGCCAGGATCCATTGTGCGTATCATTTTTCCTTCCTTCTGACAGATCAGAAGAAGGGTAAAATAAAAGATTATGTCAGCCAGGCCAAAAGGCAAAATAGTGGCCCAGTCATGAAGTGAGGGAGGGTAGGAACAGCATTAGAAGTGGCTCTATGACATAGTGGTGAGGTGTAAGCAGCATGACGAGACCACAGAGTGGCCCAATGACAGAGTCTGAAGGTGAGCAACATGAGGAGACCACAGAGTGGTGAGGTGGCAGCAGCATGAGGAGACCACAGAGTGGCCCAGTGACAGAGTGTTGAGGTAGCAGCAGCATGAGGATACCACAGAGTGGTAATGTGGCAGCAGCATGAGTAGACCACAGAGTGGTGATGTGGCAGCAGCATGAGGAGGCCACAGAGCGGCACAATGACAGAGTGTGGAGGTGGCGGCAGCATCATGAGGCCACAGAGTGGCAAGGAGATATAGTGTGGAGGTGGCATTAGCATCAGGAGGCCACAGAGTGGCAAGGTGCAGTGTGGAGGTGGGTGGCAATATCAGTGTCGATAATGATGGTGGGTGAAATAAGGAGCACTTGGCATCAGATGTGTGGCATCAGGCGGTTGACAGCATCAGAATAGTAGCTGAGGCAGGTAGCCAGAAGAAATCGGTCTCTTTTGGTCAAAGTGTTGGTGTGGCACCATAGATGATCTAGTCTGATGCATCAGGCATTGATGGGTGGAAATCCTGGCTGATCCACGCCTGATTCATCTTGACAAAGGTCAGTCTTTCCACATTTTGGGTGGACAGGCGAGTTCTTCTTGGGGTAACTATGGCCCCCCGCTGCACTAAACACCTGCACTGATGCCACACTACTATCCGGGCAGGACAGCTTTTCCAGGGCAAACTCTTCCAGTTACGGCCACAAATCCAGTTTGGCTGCCCAGTAGTCCAGAGTATCTTCAATGTGGGGTGGCAGGGTGCTGTCCAAGTATGCCACCACCTGATGGTTCAGGTTCTGCTTCAGGTCTAGGTGCTGCTGCTGGTGAGTAGTTTCTTCCCTATTTGGGTGAAGAAAGCTGCTCATCAGCGACTCTAAACTCAGGTTGCTGCTGATGGAGCTGGTACTGCTCCTGCCACCCCACCCCTCCCCAGCAGCCATGGCAGTGGAACATGAGCGCAGAGGACCCCCCGGTCAGACCTGCGAGAGGATGGACGATGGCACAGATAGGCAGCGGCCAACTGACTACATAGGATGTCTCTATAGTAGTTCAGTTCTCCTCCCTCTCAGCAGGTGTAAAAATGTCCCCCATTTTGGACCGGTAGCGAGGGTTCAACAAGGTGGAGAGCCAGAAGTCATCCCTCTGCTGAATGGTGACAATTTGTCTGTGAGCATGCAGTGGGCCATTTGCACAAGTGACTCGGGTGGACTCCCTGCCTCCATCTCCACTGCATACTGCTACGGTGTGTCTGGGTCCTCTGCCTCATCTTCCTCATCGCCCTGTAGCTCCTCTGGCTGATTCTGCTCCTCCTGTTCCTCCTTTACTGTCACATGTGTAGAAAAAACACCCATTTCGCTACACATTGCTTGTGCTCCAATGTCCTTCTCCTCCTCCAGTTCAGCCTCTATGGGGCTCATGTGGCCATGAGATCTAGGCGCCACGTCTCCAGTCCCCTGACCAGCCATATTTACTAGCATCTGTTCCAGGACATGAAGCAGTGGAATGGCATGGCTCATCCCATAGTCCTGGCGACTGACAAATAACGTGACCTCCTCAAAGGGTCTGAGCAAACGGCAGGTGTCACGCATGAGCTGCCACTGGCTGACATCAAAGTTACACAGGGAAGTACCCCTGTCCACTTGGATCATCAGATAATCGTTTATGACCTTTCTCTGTTCGTACAGTCGGTCCAACATATGGAGGGTGGAATTCCAACGGGTGGAAACGTCGCATATCCTCCTATGTTGGGGATGCTGTTCTGCCGCTGCAGCTCAAGAAAATTGTGCTTTGCTGTGTACGAGTGGCTGAAATGCATGCAAAGTTTCCTGGCCATTTTTAGGATGTCTTACAGATGGGTGGAAGACTTCAGAAACCGCTTGACAACCAGATTGAACACGTGTGCCATACAGGGTGCATGGCTGATTTTGAGTTGTCGCGGAGAAAGCCAGGATTCGATTTCTTGATGAAGGACACAGAGCAGTTCATCCCGTGTGTGACTCTGTTCACCCAGGCAAACGAGGTGCAGAACAGCGTGACACCGCCGTGCCTTGCACATGTAGTATGCTGGAGGTGCACTGTGAATTGTTCCTGCAGTGGAGGCTGAGAACAGGGTGGAGGATGAGGAGGCTGAACTGAAGGAGGAAGAGGAGTACATTGGAGCACTAGTAATGTGTAGCGAAATTTGGGGTTTTTCGACACAGGTGACAGGAGAGGAGGAGCATGAGCATCCAGAGGAGCAATAAGAAGATGAGGAACAGGACCCAGGCACATCGTAGCAGTATGCCGTGGAGATGGAGGCAGGGAGTACCTCTGAGTCACTTGCGCAAATGGACGCTGCATGCTCACTTGCCTGGGTAGTGACAGCCGAATTGTCACCATTCGGCAGAGGAATGACTTCTATCTCTCTACCTTGTTGGACCCTCGCTACCGGTCCAAAATGGGGGCCTTTTTTACACCCACTTTACACCCACTCTGTCATTGTGCTACTCTTTGGCTGCAGCGTCCAACTAGCTTATGTGGGAACTACAAAAGCTTTTTGTTATCATCTGTATATCATGCTGCATTGTGTCATTGTGCCTGTGATGTTCCTATTTACCAGGCTGTCAGGTGCATTAAATACATCCACCACTAGATGGGGGTATCACCACAGTATAAATAGTGCAGTTCAGGCCTGGTTAGGGGAGATTGTGGGTTCTCTCTAAGGAGATGGAGTGAGGAGCTACAGGGGGAAGGAGAGGTTCCCTCTCCTCCCAGCTCTCTGGAGCTTCACGGCCCAGAGAAGCCATCATACACCTAAGGATCTAAGCCAGTAAGTCAGGCGGAGGGAAGTCTCCCTTTATTCTTCAGGAGCAGAAAGTGAATTTCTTGTACTTAGTGGATCAAGAAAAAAGGAAGGGGAAAGCCATTGTTATAGGCTCTAGGCGCCTTTGTAATTTGGTGAAGGACTTAATAGCTTCTGGCAGCCTCACCATTATTCTTAAGGCAGATAAGGATTCTGTCATGTCACTTGTGTAGAAGATCAAGATTGGGACTACCTCAACTAAGACTGAAGCAAGGCCAAGAGCTGTTTCCCAGTGAGTACATAACTTAACCACTCTAGCCTGACACGGTATCATCAGCACAGCCTGTTACTAGGATTTATCACATTCTACTTGCATGTGTATCAGAGACGGATGGATGTAAACTGTTATCAAGAACCTGGTTATTGTAAAGTTTACCGTTGGATTTAAACCTGCCTTATTACTCTAACTCCATACCACTAGCACTCTATACATGGTGATGGCGTCACAACATTATTTAAACCATGGGCCCAGCCGCACAAGCACTCAGCAACCATCCACCCTCAAGGACACCTCAACCACCACCTGGCCGGTATCCCCTGTAACCCCGGAGAATCCAGTGCTGTTCTCCTCTTCCCTGCACTGCTGGCCCAGGGAGGTGACTGCTAAACCATGAGAAACCAATGAACTGTATGTACATTCCGGCCCTCCGTGCACTTCGCGTGTTCTACCCCTGCGGACTAGCACGTTGCCTGGCCTCCTGATGCTCCTGCCACCTTCAGACTCTGTCATTGGGCCACTCTGTGGTCTCCTCTTGCTGCTACCACCTCCAAACCATGTCATTGCGCCACTTTGTGGCCTCCTCATGCTGCTGCCACCTCTACACTCTGTTATTTTTGCACTCTGTGGCCTTCTCATGCTGCTGCCACCTCCACGCTTTCTCATTGTGCCACTCATTGGCCTCCTCATGCTGCCGCCACCTCCAGACTCTGTCATTGGGCCACTCTGTGGTTTCCTGTTGCTGCCGCCACCTCCAGACTCTGTCATTGTGCAACTCTGTGGCCTCCTGATGCTGCCGCCACCTTCAGACTCTGACATTGGACCACTCTGTGGTCTCCTCATGCTGCTTTCACCTGATAACTATGTCATAGGGCCACTCTGTGGACTTCTCATGCTGTTCCCACCCTCCCCACTCCATGACTGGGCCACTATTTAGCCTTTTTGGCTTGGCTGACATCATTTATTTAACCTGTCTTCTGATCTGTCAGAAGGAAGGAAAAATGAGACGCACAATGAATCCTCTCTGTGTAGCAGATGTTAGGCCTGTATGGTCCCATCAGAATTGGCTCATGATTTGGTAGCCAAAAGCAGGAGTGGGTACAAAACACAGAAGACATGCAAATATTCCATTCACGTGTCATCTCTGTTTTGGATCCACTCCTGTTTTTTTGGGCATTAGCCATACTGATGGATTACTGACCAAATGCTGGCCGAGTTAAGACGGATGCTCCACAGACAGGATCTGTTTTTCGCGGGTTATTGTTCTGATGGATAAGAGAAAAAGCAAAATAATCAGTGACATTGACACAAACTTACTGATGACACCCTCTCCACTCTGTCGGGGGGCTCTAATTGTATAAGCGTTTAATAGAACAGGTTCTGTAGACATCTATGTGGAATCAGCTGATGAAGGTGTAAAAGGAGTGCGCTTCTTCTTGGTGCTAACATTGACTCATACATGAGTTATTTGGTCAGTTTTGGCCCAGTGACTTCCCAAATAAGTGAAGTGTGCATTGATTCTAAGTGCAACACCTGCATGTCATACAGACTTACAGTATTATTTCACTGCCACAGCAGTCTCCCTATGCGTGTTACTGCAAGGCACAGTGTTCTACGCCACTATAAAGGCTCTCTGCAGCCAGGAAATAGCCATTTTTTATTCGGATCAAACTGAATAAAAAAATAAAATAAATTGGCGAACAGCTGAATCGAATTTTTGAAAGATTCGCTCATCTCTAATCACTACACCGCACAAGGGTAAATATTAGAGTTGAGCGAACACCTGGATGTTCGGGTTCGAGAAGTTCGGCCGAACTTCCCGGAAATGTTCGGGTTCGGGATCCGAACCCGATCCGAACTTCGTCCCGAACCCGAACCCCATTGAAGTCAATGGGGACCCGAACTTTTCGGTACTAAAAAGGCTGTAAAACAGCCCAGGAAAGGGCTAGAGGGCTGCAAAAGGCAGCAACATGTAGGTAAATCCCCTGCAAACAAATGTGGATAGGGAAATGAATTAAAATAAAAATAAAATAAATAAAAATTAACCAAAATCAATTGGAGAGAGGTCCTATAGCAGAGAATCTGGCTTCACGTCACCCACCACTGGAACAGTCCATTCTCAGATATTTAGGCCCCGGCACCCAGGCAGAGGAGAGAGGTCCCGTAACAGAGAATCTGTCTTCATGTCAGCAGAGAATCAGTCTTCATGTCATAGCAGAGAATCAGGCTTCACGTCACCCACCACTGTAACAGTCCATTTTCATAAATTTAGGCCCAGCACCCAGGCAGAGGAGAGAGGTCCCGTAACAGACAATCTGGCTTCATGTCAGCAGAGAATCAGTCTTCATATCATAGCAGAGAATCAGGCTTCACATCAGCCACCAATGCAACAGTCCATTGTCAGATATTTAGGCCCAGCACCCAGGCAGAGGAGAGAGGTCCCGTAACAGAGAATCTGGCTTCATGTCAGCAGAGAATCAGTCTGCATGTCATAGCAGAGAATCAGGCTTCACGTCAGCCACCAATGCAACAGTCCATTGTCATAAATTTAGGCCAAGCACCCAGGCAGAGGAGAGAGGTCCCGTAACAGACAATCTGGCTTCATGTCAGCAGAGAATCAGTCTTCATATCATAGCAGAGAATCAGGCTTCACGTCAGCCACCAATGCAACAGTCCATTGTCAGATATTGAGGCCCAGCACCCAGGCAGAGGAGAGAGGTCCCGTAACAGACAATCAGGCTTCACGTCAGCCACCAGTGCAACAGTCCATTGGCATATATTTAGGCCCAGCACCCAGGCAGAGGAGAGAGGTCCCGTAACAGAGAATCTGGCTTCATGTCAGCACAGAATCAGTCTGCATGTCATAGCAGAGAATCAGGCTTCACGTCACCCACCACTGCAAGAGTCCATTTTCATAAATTTAGGCCCAGCACCCAGGCAGAGGAGAGAGGTCCCGTAACAGACAATCTGGCTTCATGTCAGCAGAGAATCAGTCTTCATGTCATAGCAGAGAATCAGGCTTCACGTCAGCCACCACTGCAACAGTCCATTGTCATAAATTTAGGCCCAGCACCCAGGCAGAGGAGAGAGGTCCCGTAACAGACAATCTGGCTTCATGTCAGCAGAGAATCAGTCTGCATGTCATAGCAGAGAATCAGGCTTCACGTCAGCCACCACTGCAACAGTCCATTTTCATAAATTTAGGCCCAGCACCCAGGCAGAGGAGAGAGGTCCCGTAACAGACAATCTGGCTTCATGTCAGCAGAGAATCAGTCTGCATGTCATAGCAGAGAATCAGGCTTCACGTCAGCCACCACTGCAACAGTCCATTGTCATAAATTTAGGCCCAGCACCCAGGCAGAGGAGAGAGGTCCCGTAACAGACAATCTGGCTTCATGTCAGCAGAGAATCAGTCTGCATGTCATAGCAGAGAATCAGGCTTCACGTCACCCACCACTGCAACAGTCCATTTTCATAAATTTAGGCCCAGCACCCAGGCAGAGGAGAGAGGTCCCGTAACAGACAATCTGGCTTCATGTCAGCAGAGAATCAGTCTTCATATCATAGCAGAGAATCAGGCTTCACGTCAGCCACCAATGCAACAGTCCATTGTCAGATATTTAGGCCCAGCACCCAGGCAGAGGAGAGAGGTCCCGTAACAGAGAATCTGGCTTCATGTCAGCAGAGAATCAGTCTTCATATCATAGCAGAGAATCAGGCTTCACGTCACCCACCACTGTAAGAGTCCATTTTCATAAATTTAGGCCCAGCACCCAGGCAGAGGAGAGAGGTCCCGTAACAGACAATCTGGCTTCATGTCAGCAGAGAATCAGTCTTCATGTCATAGCAGAGAATCAGGCTTCACGTCAGCCACCACTGCAACAGTTCATTGTCATAAATTTAGGCCCAGCACCCAGGCAGAGGAGAGAGGTCCCGTAACAGACAATCTCGCTTCATGTCAGCAGATAATCAGTCTTCATATCATAGCAGAGAATCAGGCTTCACGTCAGCCACCAATGCAACAGTCCATTGTCAGATATTTAGGCCCAGCACCCAGGCAGAGGAGAGAGGTCCCGTAACAGACAATCTGGCTTCATGTCAGCAGAGAATCAGTCTGCATGTCATAGCAGAGAATCAGGCTTCACGTCAGCCACCACTGCAACAGTCCATTGTCATAAATTTAGGCCAAGCACCCAGGCAGAAGAGAGAGGTCCCGTAACAGACAATCTGGCTTCATGTCAGCAGAGAATCAGTCTTCATATCATAGCAGAGAATCAGGCTTCACGTCAGCCACCAATGCAACAGTCCATTGTCAGATATTTAGGCCCAGCACCCAGGCAGAGGAGAGAGGTCCCGTAACAGACAATCAGGCTTCACGTCAGCCACCAGTGCAACAGTCCATTGGCATATATTTAGGCCCAGCACCCAGGCAGAGGAGAGAGGTCCCTTAACAGAGAATCTGGCTTCATGTCAGCAGAGAATCAGTCTGCATGTCATAGCAGAGAATCAGGCTTCACGTCACCCACCACTGTAAGAGTACATTTTCATAAATTTAGGCCAAGCACCCAGGCAGAAGAGAGAGGTCCCGTAACAGACAATCTGGCTTCATGTCAGCAGAGAATCAGTCTTCGTATCATAGCAGAGAATCAGGCTTCACGTCAGCCACCAATGCAACAGTCCATTGTCAGATATTTAGGCCCAGCACCCAGGCAGAGGAGAGAGGTCCCGTAACAGACAATCAGGCTTCACGTCAGCCACCAGTGCAACAGTCCATTGGCATATATTTAGGCCCAGCACCCAGGCAGAGGAGAGAGGTCCCTTAAGAGAGAATCTGGCTTCATGTCAGCAGAGAATCAGTCTGCATGTCATAGCAGAGAATCAGGCTTCACGTCACCCACCACTGTAAGAGTCCATTTTCATAAATTTAGGCCCAGCACCCAGGCAGAGGAGAGAGGTCCCGTAACAGAGAATCTGGCTTCATGTCAGCAGAGAATCAGTCTTCATATCATAGCAGAGAATCAGGCTTCACGTCACCCAACATTGGAACAGTCCATTGGCATATATTTAGGCCCCGGCACCCAGACAGAGTAGAGGTTCATTCAAATTTGGGTAGCCTCGCAATATAATGGTAAAATGAAAATAAAAATAGGATTGAATGAGGAAGTGCCCTGGAGTACAATAATATATGGTTAAGGGGAGGTAGTTAATGTCTAATCTGGACAAGGGACGGACAGGTCCTGTTGGATCCATGCCTGGTTCATTTTTATGAACGTCAGCTTGTCCACATTGGCTGTAGACAGGCGGCTGCGTTTGTCTGTAATGACACCCCCTGCCGTGCTGAATACACGTTCAGACAAAACGCTGGCCGCCGGGCAGGCCAGCACCCCCAAGGCATAAAAGGCTAGCTCTGGCCACGTGGACAATTTAGAGACCCAGTAGTTGAATGGGGCCGAACCATCAGTCAGTACGTGGAGGGGTGTGCACACGTACTGTTCCACCATGTTAGTGAAATGTTGCCTCCTGCTAACACGTTGCGTATCAGGTGGTGGTGCAGTTAGCTGTGGCGTGTTGACAAAACTTTTCCACATCTCTGCCATGCTAACCCTGCCCTCAGAGGAGCTGGCCGTGACACAGCTGCCTTGGCGACCTCTTGCTCCTCCTCTGCCTTGGCCTTGGGCTTCCACTTGTTCCCCTGTGACATTTGGGAATGCTCTCAGTAGCGCGTCTACCAACGTGCGCTTGTACTCGCGCATCTTCCTATCACGCTCCAGTGCAGGAAGTAAGGTGGGCACATTGTCTTTGTAGCGTGGATCCAGCAGGGTGGCAACCCAGTAGTCCGCACACGTTAAAATGTGGGCAACTCTGCTGTCGTTGCGCAGGCACTGCAGCATGTAGTCGCTCATGTGTGCCAGGCTGCCCAGGGGTAAGGACAAGCTGTCCTCTGTGGGAGGCGTATCGTCATCGTCCTGCCTTTCCCCCCAGCCACGCACCAGTGATAGACCCGAGCTGCGTTGGGTGCCACCCCGCTGTGACCATGCTTCATCCTCATCCTCTTCCACCTCCTCCTCATCCTCGTCCTCCTCGTCCTCCAGTAGTGGGCCCTGGCTGGCCACATTTGTACCTGGCCTCTGCTGTTGCCAAAAACCTCCCTCTGAGTCACTTCGAAGAGACTGGCCTGAAAGTGCTAAAAATGACCCCTCTCCCTCCTCCTCCTCCTCCTCCTCCTCCTCCTCCTGGGCCACCTCCTCTTCCATCATCGCCCTAAGTGTTTTCTCAAGGAGACATAGAAGTGGTATTGTATAGCTGATAACGGCGTCATAGCCACTGGCCATGTTGGTGGAGTACTCGAAACAGCGCAACAGGGCACACAGGTCTCGCATGGAGGCCCAGTCATTGGTGGTGAAGTGGTGCTGTTCTGTAGTGCGACTGACCCGTGCGTGCTGCAGCTAAAACTCCACTATGGCCTGCTGCTGCTCGCACAGTCTGTCCAGCATGTGCAAGGTGGAGTTCCACCTGGTGGGCACGTCGCATATGAGGCGGTGAGCGGGAAGGCCGAAGTTACGCTGTAGCGCAGACAGGCGAGCAGCAGCAGGATGTGAACGCCGGAAGCGCGAACAGACGGCCCGCACTTTATGCAGCAGCTCTGACATGTCGGGGTAGTTGTGAATGAACTTCTGCACCACCAAATTCAGCACATGCGCCAAGCAAGGGATGTGCGTCAAACTGGCTAGGCCCAGAGCTGCAACGAGATTTCGCCCATTATCACACACCACCAGGCCGGGCTTGAGGCTCACCGGCAGCAACCACTCGTCGGTCTGTTGTTCTATACCCTGCCACAACTCCTGTGCGGTGTGGGGCCTGTCCCCCAAACATATGAGTTTCAGAATGGCCTGCTGACGTTTACCCCGGGCTGTGCTGAAGTTGGTGGTGAAGGTGTGTGGCTGACTAGATGAGCAGGTGGAAGAAGAGGAGGAGGAAGTCGAGTAGGAGGAGGTGGCAACAGGAGGCAAAGAATATTGCCCTGTGATCCTTGGCGGCGGAAGGACGTGCGCCAAACAGCTCTCCGCCTGGGGCCCAGCTGCCACTACATTTACCCAGTGTGCAGTTAGGGAGATATAGCGTCCCTGGCCGTGCTTACTGGTCCACGTATCTGTGGTTAGGTGGACCTTGCCACAGATGGCGTTGCGCAGTGCACACTTGATTTTATCGGATACTTGGTTGTGCAGGGAAGGCACGGCTCTCTTGGAGAAGTAGTGCCGGCTGGGAACAACATACTGTGGGACAGCAAGCGACATGAGCTGTTTGAAGCTGTCTGTGTCCACCAGCCTAAATGACAGCATTTCATAGGCCAGTAGTTTAGAAATGCTGGCATTCAGGGCCAGGGATCGAGGGTGGCTAGGTGGGAATTTACGCTTTCTCTCAAATGTTTGTGAGATGGAGAGCTGAACGCTGCCGTGTGACATGGTTGAGATGCTTGGTGACGGAGGTGGTGGTGGTGTTGGTGGTACATCCCCTGTTTGCTGGGCGGCAGGTGCCAACGTTCCTCCAGAGGCGGAGGAAGAGGCGGAGGCGGCAGCAGCAGAAGAGGCCGAGGCGGCAGCAGCAGAAGAGGAAGCAGGGGGAGCCTGAGTGACTTCCTTGGTTTTAAGGTGTTTACTCCACTGCAGTTCATGCTTTGCATGCAGGTGCCTGGTCATGCAGGTTGTGCTAAGGTTCAGAACGTTAATGCCTCGCTTCAGGCTCTGATGGCACAGCGTGCAAACCACTCGGGTCTTGTCGTCAGCACATTGTTTGAAGAAGTGCCATGCCAGGGAACTCCTTGAAGCTGCCTTTGGGGTGCTCGGTCTAAGATGGCGGCGGTCAGTAGCAGGCGGAGTCTCTTGGCGGCGGGTGTTCTGCTTTTGCCCACTGCTCCCTCTTTTGCTACGCTGTTGGCTCGGTCTCACCACTGCCTCTTCCTCCGAACTGTGAAAGTCAGTGGCACGACCTTCATTCCATGTGGGGTCTAGGACCTCATCGTCCCCTGCATCGTCTTCCACCCAGTCTTGATCCCTGACCTCCTGTTCAGTCTGCACACTGCAGAAAGACGCAGCAGTTGGCACCTGTGTTTCGTCATCATCAGAGACATGTTGAGGTGGTATTCCCATGTCCTCATCATCAGGAAACATAAGTGGTTGTGCGTCAGTGCATTCTATGTCTTTCACCGCTGGGGAAGGGCTTGGTGGATGCCCTTGGGAAACCCTGCCAGCGGAGTCTTCAAACAGCATAAGAGACTGCTGCATAACTTGAGGCTGAGACAGTTTCCCTGGTATGCATGGGGGTGATGTGAGAGACTGATGGGGTTGGTTTTCAGGCGCCATCTGTGCGCTTTCTGCAGAAGACTGGGTGGGAGATAATGTGAACGTGCTGGATCCACTGTCGGCCACCCAATTGACTAATGCCTGTACCTGCTCAGGCCTTACCATCCTTAGAACGGCATTGGGCCCCACCATATATCGCTGTAAATTCTGGCGGCTACTGGGACCTGAGGTAGTTGGTACACTAGGACGTGTGGATGTGGCAGAACGGCCACGTCCTCTCCCAGCACCAGAGGGTCCACTAACACCACCACGACCATGTCCACGTCCGCGTCTCTTACTAGATGTTTTCCTCATTGTTATCGTTCACCACAACAACAAAAATATTATTTGGCCCAATGTATTGTATTCAAATTCAGCTGAATATAAATTTGAGGCCTAGTATTTAGGCGCTGGGTGACCGGTATGGATTTACTGACAGAATTAGACTTGGAAATGCACAGTAGCGTGTGTGTGAAGTTATTCTGAATGACCCTATGTGCACCTTGAATATTATATACCCTTTTAGGGATAGATTTCAAATAGCTCTGATATAGCAGAAACCACCAAATTATGAAATTGCTAAATTAGGAATTGTATTTCAACCCAGAACAGAAAATGTGCTATGACGGACACTAAATAACTTGCCCAGCCAGAACAGTACAGCGGTAACGACAGATTTAGCGGGATATAAATTTGAGGCCTAGTATTTAGGCGCTGGGTGACCGGTATGGATTTACTGACAGAATTAGACTTGGAAATGCACAGTAGCGTGTGTGTGAAGTTATTCTGAATGACCCTATGTGCACCTTGAATATTATATACCCTTTTAGGGATAGATTTCAAATAGATCTGATACAGCAGAAACCACTAAATTAGGAAATTGCTAAATTGGGATTTGTTTTTCAACCCAGAACAAAAAATGTGCTTTGACGGACACTAAATAACTTGCCCAGCCAGAACAGTACAGCGGTAACGATAGATTTAGCGGGATATAAATTTGAGGCCTAGTATTTAGGCGCTGGGTGACCGGTATGGATTTACTGACAGAATTAGACTTGGAAATGCACAGTAGCGTGTGTGTGAAGTTATTCTGAATGACCCTATGTGCACCTTGAATATTATATACCCTTTTAGGGATAGATTTCAAATAGCTCTGATACAGCAGAAACCACTAAATTAGGAAATTGCTAAATTGGGAATTGTTTTTCAACCCAGAACAAAAAATGTGCTTTGACGGACACTAAATAACTTGCCCAGCCAGAACAGTACAGCGGTAACGACAGTTTTAGCGGGATATAAATTTGAGGCCTAGTATTTAGGCGCTGGGTGACCGGTATGGATTTACTGACAGAATTAGACTTGGAAATGCACAGTAGCGTGTGTGTGAAGTTATTCTGAATGACCCTATGTGCACCTTGAATATTATATACCCTTTTAGGGATAGATTTCAAATAGCTCTGATACAGCAGAAACCACTAAATTATGAAATTGCTAAATTGGGAATTGTATTTCAACCCAGAACAAAAAATGTGCTTTGACGGACACTAAATAACTTGCCCAGCCAGAACAGGACAGCGGTAACGACAGATTTAGCGGGATATAAATTTGAGGCCTAGTATTTAGGCGCTGGGTGACCTGTATGGATTTACTGACAGAATTAGACTGGGATATGGCCAAAAAATAACCACACTATTGCTGGTTAAATGCACTTGGTGTGACAGCTTGACCAACCACACTACTGAGGGTTAAATGCACTTGGTGACAGGCGCAGCTTGCCCCTGATGTAGTATATGGCCAAAAAATGAACAGACTATTGCTGGTTAAATGCACTTGGTGTGACAGCTTGACCAACCACACTACTGCGGGTTAAATGCACTTGGTGACGGGCGCAGCTTGCCCCTGATGTAGTATATGGCCAAAAAATGAACAGACTATTGCTGGTTAAATGCACTTGGTGTGACAGCTTGACCAACCACACTACTGAGGGTTAAATGCACTTGGTGACGGGCGCAGCTTGCCCCTGATGTAGTATATGGCCAAAAAATGAACAGACTATTGCTGGTTAAATGCACTTGGTGTGACAGCTTCACCCTGATGTAGGCTTTAGCCAAAAAACAACCACACCTTTGAGGGTTAAGTGCACTTGGTGACAGGCGCAGCTTGCCCCTGATGTAGTATATGGCCAAAAAATGAACAGACTATTGCTGGTTAAATGCACTTGGTGTGACAGCTTCACCCTGATGTAGGCTTTAGCCAAAAAACAACCACACCATTGAGTGTTAAATGCACTTGGTCGAAGCTTGTGCTGGCGCACCACAAGACACAAAATTGCCGCCGATCACCCCAGAAAAAAGTGACTGACAAACGGTCTGGGCAGCCTAAAAACAGTGAGCAATTGAGTATCAGCAGCTCAATGATCCACAGCTGCAGATCGATCAATTAATCAAGTCCTTTGGAGGAGTTAATCTGCCTAATCTCGCCCTACTGTCGCAGCCGCAACCTATCCCTATGCTGATCAGAGCAGAGTGACGGGCGGCGCTATGTGACTCCAGCTTAAATAGAGGCTGGGTCACATGGTGCTCTGGCCAATCACAGCCATGCCAATAGTAGGCATGGCTGTGACGGCCTCTTAGGGCAAGTAGTATGACGCTTGTTGATTGGCTGCTTTGCAGCCTTTCAAAAAGCGCCAAGAAAGCGTCACAAAAGCGCCAAGAAAGCGACGAACACCGAACCCGAACCCGGACTTTTACGAAAATGTCCGGGTTCGGGTCCGTGTCACGGACACCCCAAAATTCGGTACGAACCCGAACTATACAGTTCGAGTTCGCTCATCCCTAGTAAATATATTTTTCTTTTGCCACTGATACACAGCAAAAAGTGCTTTACAATATAGAACTGCACCGCACAAGGGCAAATAAGGCATACTGTAGAAATATTTCCTTGTAATAAACCCTTTTAATGGCTGGATCTAACAGCACTTGCACCCCAATAACAAGAACGGTTTGCTGCAATTACAGAGTTGTATAATGGCAATTTAGATCCCCAGTCAGTGCAGCAAGGTGTAATAGGATTGTTCCTATTACCCAGTCTGTAACCTCCCCTACTGAACCCTGTTTTGCACAAATGCTGCGGAACGATTCCTCCATATTCTTTCCCTGCCCTTATAAATCTTTTTTTCACTACAATGAAGTCTTTCCCATCACTGTCTCTAGCGCCTGCAGATGTCTCTCCCTGCACTAAGTACACTTTGACATCACAGTGCTGGCTGGCTGCTGATTGGCTGCATGCATGGCATTATGAGTGATCCTGCCTTTCCAGAGTTCCTTTCTCCATGTCCTCACACGTGCAGCAGCCATTTTAGGAAAAAATTTGATTTGTTACCATGAAGCGCGAGAAAATTCAGCTTCGGTGTGAATCGAATTTTTCCTGAAATCCGGACTAACTCCACTTCGTCAGCTTCGATTCGCTAATCTCTAATAAGGAGCTCTTTGTGTACATACACTCCTGAGCGGCCACTACTGAAATAAGAGAGGTGGGGGAGGTGCTGCTGTATTTCAGTCCCCCCCATCCCCTTTTTTCACAGAAGAGAGTTTTCTTTCCGATGTATGTAGTGAATAATAATAAACAGCATTTCTGCCATGCTACATAAGCACATGCTCATTGCAAATATAACGTACATAGTGCGGTCATACATAATGTACTTAGATTTGTGTGATTGTTTTTGCTGGCGTTATTGTGAGTAAATTATTTTTTAAACAAAATAACCACATGTATCTGTTTAGTTTTATATTTTTATTGTAAAGTAAAATATGAATGTAGGCACAATAAACCCAGAAGGACAGTAAATAAAATAATATAGCAAATGGTATAAAAGGTGTACTTTACAATCAGAAGTGTAAAATACCACTTTGGGACTGTTCAGCTAATAATTTAACCCATTCACAACCTATTCTATATGGGGAGGAGCAATGGCATTAGCGATTTCCAAGTAAAAATATCACCATCGTGCCCTCAGTATTTATAATGCCACCCCTTTCTCCAGCAAGGTAGGGTCAGGCATGAGTGCGTGCACACACAGCTGATGCGCACACCTCCCTCCAGGCTAATCAGCTCCAAGCCCATGTGAAGCATCGCTCCATCCGCCTTGCTGCTCTGCTGCCCTCTGACCTGACCTGGGGATCTGAGTTCAGCTGTTCGGCTCTGTCATGAATGAGATGCCACCCTGCCTGATTTTAGCGTTCGGAGGGTGAAAAGGAGCTGAGAACACACACAGATAGAGGAGCTGACGTGAGAGAGGAAAGGTGGTCGTGAGAGGAAAAGGACCGCCGCGTACCTCGAGACTGCCTGGGCTTCACCGCCCCCCCCCCCTCCCCCTGGAGCTGAGCCGGAGCTGAGGTGAGACGTATGTGTTCTGTTGTTGGATTTGAACAGTGACTGTCAGATATGTTGAAGCACCAAGGTGAGGCAAGCGGATTAAAGAGTGTTGGGAGGAATTGGAGTTGCCAAGCCGATCCTAAACGCTGTCTCGTGGGATTCGGTTAGTGTTCTTTCCCCCTTCAGATAGTCTACACCCTGAAGATAAGTCTGGATAGAGGTATCGGAGGGGGAGGTTTGAGGCCCTGGACGAAATACCTGTACGGCAGCACTGACTTGGTAAAGATGGCGAAAGAGAGGCATTGACCCCGAACTTGGAGAGTCCGACGGGAGGCTAGCCTCGGGGAGCTAGTGTGGAGTGGTGAGCTGTGAAGCCCGATCCAGGGATGATGTGGAGGCAAACATTCAGGGGAACGGAGGATAATGCCCCTTTAGAATCTTTTCCGAATTTGTGCAACACGCACACAAAAATTGGTGGAGGTTGCAACCCCTCCCCCCCACCCCCGAGGACAAAATTGTTTGTGATACAGGAACTTTAAGAAAGATCTTAGGACTGCAAGTTTTTTGACCTCTTCCCTTTCTCTACCCTCCCCCCTTTGTTTTTATTTTATTTTTTATTTTTTTATTTGAAGGGGATAACACCTTTACCCTTTCCCTATTAACAACACTAACAGCATTTGGGAATAAGTTGAACCCATAACTTGTACTGTGTATCATATGGTATAATGAGGTTAAAGCCCAGTTAATGTTCCTGTGGAGGGGGTGACTGAGGAGTTGTACGGGAAAATAATCTATGTATGTATTAATCGCAATTGCTAGTTCCCGGGCTCAATTTGAATACCTATAACTGCAGTGGTTTGACCAGTTTGCGAGTGGTGCCGCTGTCTGGTGATGGTTCTGTATCAGTATTTTGTGGAAGCAGGTGTATCACAGCCCTAAATCAGTATTTGGTAGAAGAAGTTATATAGCAATATCACCCCTCAATCAGTATTTTGTGGAAGAAGGTATATAGCACCCCTCAATCAGAATATGGCAGAAACAGGTATATGGCATTCCTCAATCAGTATTTTGTGAAAGCAGGTGTATCGCAGCCCTCAATCAGTATTTGGTGGAAGAAGGTATATAGCAATAGTACCCCTCAATCAGTATTTTGTGGTGCTATTGTACGTCATAATGCGTGAAGGGGTTAATCCATAGAAACATAGATTTCAAAATAATAAAAACAGTAATAGATGAGGAAGGCCGATACATCCTTATGGACTGTATACTGGAAGGTAGACAATGGATTATAGCAAATGTATATATACCTCCCCTCTTTAGACTAGATGTGATATTAAAAATAAATGAATTTGCACTCAAGGCAGAGGACAAACCACTCTTAGTAATGGGGGACTTTAACAACGTAATGGATGGTCAAATAGACAGATGTAGACTGAATAATTCCCAACTAAATAACTTAGGGTCCAAATTAACCACCTCCGGACCGCCTAACGCGCCGATGCGTCCGGAAGGTGGTTGCTTTTCTCCTCCTGGACGCATCGGCGCGTCATCTCGCGAGACGCGAGATTTCCTGTGAACGCGCGCACACAGGCGCGCGCGCTCACAGGAACGGAAGGTAAGCGAGTGGATCTCCAGCCTGCCAGCGGCGATCGCTCGCTGGCAGGCTGGAGATCCGAATTTTTTAACCCCTAACAGGTATATTAGACGCTGTTTTCATAACAGCGTCTAATATACCTCCTACCTGGTCCTCTGGTGGTCCCTTTTGTTAGGATCGACCACCAGAGGACTCAGGTAGGTCAGTACAGTCCCACCAAACACCACACCACACTACACTACACTACACCCCCCCCCCCGGTCACTTATTAACCCCTTATAAACCCCTGATCACCCCATATAAACTCCCTGATCACCCCCCTGTCATTGATCACCGCCCTGTCATTGATCACCCCCCTGTCAGGCTCCGTTCAGACGTCCGCATGATTTTTACGGATCCGATCCATGTATCCATGGATCCGTAAAAATCATGCGGACGTCTGAATGGAGCCTTACAGGGGGGTGATCAATGACAGGCGGGTGATCACCCATATACACTCCCTGATCACCCCCTGTCATTGATCACCGCCCTGTCAGGCTCCATTCAGACGTCCGCATGATTTTTACGGATCCGATCCATGTATCCATGGATCCGTAAAAATCATGCGGACGTCTGAATGGAGCCTTACAGGGGGGTGATCACCCATATACACTCCCTGATCACCCCCTGTCATTGATCACCCCCCTGTCAGGCTCCATTCAGACGTCCGCATGATTTTTACGGATCCGATCCATGTATCCATGGATCCGTAAAAATCATGCGGACGTCTGAATGGAGCCTTACAGGGGGGGTGATCAGTGACAGGGGGGTGATCACCCTGATTACCCTGATCACCCCCTGTCATTGATAACCCCCCTGTAAGGCTCCATTCAGACGTCCGCATGCGTTCTGTGGATCCGATCCATGTATCCATGGATCCGTAAAAATCATGCGGACGTCTGAATGGAGCCTTACAGGGGGGGTGATCAGTGACAGGGGGGTGATCACCCTGATTACCCTGATCACCCCCTGTCATTGATAACCCCCCTGTAAGGCTCCATTCAGACGTCCGCATGCGTTCTGTGGATCCGATCCATGTATCCATGGATCCGTAAAAATCATGCGGACGTCTGAATGGAGCCTTACAGGGGGGGTGATCAGTGACAGGGGGGTGATCACCCTGATTACCCTGATCACCCCCTGTCATTGATAACCCCCCTGTAAGGCTCCATTCAGACGTCCGCATGCGTTCTGTGGATCCGATCCATGTATCCATGGATCCGTAAAAAATCATGCGGACGTCTGAATGGAGCCTTACAGGGGGGGTGATCAGTGACAGGGGGGTGATCACCCTGATTACCCTGATCACCCCCTGTCATTGATAACCCCCCTGTAAGGCTCCATTCAGACGTCCGCATGCGTTCTGTGGATCCGATCCATGTATCCATGGATCCGTAAAAATCATGCGGACGTCTGAATGGAGCCTTACAGGGGGGGTGATCAGTGACAGGGGGGTGATCACCCTGATTACCCTGATCACCCCCTGTCATTGATAACCCCCCTGTAAGGCTCCATTCAGACGTCCGCATGCGTTCTGTGGATCCGATCCATGTATCCATGGATCCGTAAAAATCATGCGGACGTCTGAATGGAGCCTTACAGGGGGGGTGATCAGTGACAGGGGGGTGATCACCCTGATTACCCTGATCACCCCCTGTCATTGATAACCCCCCTGTAAGGCTCCATTCAGACGTCCGCATGCGTTCTGTGGATCCGATCCATGTATCCATGGATCCGTAAAAATCATGCGGACGTCTGAATGGAGCCTTACAGGGGGGGTGATCAGTGACAGGGGGGTGATCACCCTGATTACCCTGATCACCCCCTGTCATTGATAACCCCCCTGTAAGGCTCCATTCAGACGTCCGCATGCGTTCTGTGGATCCGATCCATGTATCCATGGATCCGTAAAAATCATGCGGACGTCTGAATGGAGCCTTACAGGGGGGGTGATCAGTGACAGGGGGGTGATCACCCTGATTACCCTGATCACCCCCTGTCATTGATAACCCCCCTGTAAGGCTCCATTCAGACGTCCGCATGCGTTCTGTGGATCCGATCCATGTATCCATGGATCCGTAAAAAATCATGCGGATGTCTGAATGGAGCCTTACAGGGGGGGTGATCAATGACAGGGGGGTGATCAGGGAGTCTATATGGGTGATCACCCCCCTGTCATTGATCACTCCCCCCCTGGTAAGGCTCCATTCAGCCATTTTTTTTGGCACAAGTTAGCGGAAATTTTTTGTTTGTTTTTGTTTTTGTTTTTTCTTACCAAGTCTCATATTCCACTAACTTGTGTCAAAAAATAAAATCTCACATGGACGCACCATACCCCTCACGGAATCCAAATGCGTAAACATTTTTAGACATTTATATTCCAGACTTCTCACGCTTTAGGGCCCCTAAAAAGCCAGGGCAGTATAAATACCCCACATGTGACCCCATTTCGGAAAGAAGACACCCCAAGGTATTCCGTGAGGGGCATATTGAGTCCATGAAAGATTGAAATTTTTGTCCTAAGTTAGCGGAAAGTGAGACTTTGTGAGAAAAAAAACAAAAAAAAATCAATATCCGCTAACTTATGCAAAAAAAAAAAAATTCGAGGAACTCGCCAGGCCCCTCATTGGATACCTTGGGGTGTCTTCTTTCCAAAGTGGGGTCACATGTGGGGTATTTATACTGCCCTGGCTTTTTAGGGGCCCGAAAGTGTGAGAAGAAGTCTGGGATCCAAATGTCTAAAAATGCCCTCCTAAAAGGAATTTGGGCCCCTTTGCGCATCTAGGCTGCAAAAAAGTGTGACACATCTGGTATCGCCGTACTCAGGAGAAGTTGGGCAATGTGTTTTGGGGTGTCATTTTACATATACCCATGCTGGGTGAGAGAAATATCTTGGTCAAATGCCAACTTTGTATAAAAAAAATGGGAAAAGTTGTCTTTTGCCAAGATATTTCTCTCACCCAGCATGGGTATATGTAAAATGACACCCCAAAACACATTCCCCAACTTCTCCTGAGTACGGCGATACCAGATGTGTGACACTTTTTTGCAGCCAAGGTGGGCAAAGGGGCACCTTTCAGATTTCGCAGGCCATTTTTTACACATTTTGATTTCAAGGTACTTCTTACACATTTGGGCCCCTAAATTGCCAGGGCAGTAAAACTACGCCACAAGTGACCCCATTTTGGAAAGAAGACACCCCAAGGTATTCCGTGGGGGGCACGGCGAGTTCCTAGAATTTTTTATTTTTTGTCACAATTTAGCGGAAAATGATGATTTTTCTTTTTTTTTTCTTTTTTCCTTACAAAGTCTCATATTCCACTAACTTGCGACAAAAAATAAAAAATTCTAGGAACTCGCCGTGCCCCTCACGGAATACCTTGGGGTGTCTTCTTTCCAAAATGGGGTCACTTGTGGCGTAGTTATACTGCCCTGGCAATTTAGGGGCCCAAATGTGTGAGAAGAACTTTGCAATCAAAATGTGTAAAAAATGCCCTGCAAAATCCGAAAGGTGCACTTTGGAATATGTGCCCCTTTGCCCACCTTGGCAGCAAAAAAGTGTGACACATCTGGTATCGCCGTACTCAGGAGAAGTTGGGCAATGTGTTTTGGGGTGTCATTTTACATATACCCATGCTGGGTGAGAAAAATATCTTGGTCAAATGCCAACTTTGTATAAAAAAATTGGAAAAGTTGTCTTTTGCCAAGATATTTCTCTCACCCAGCATGGGTATATGTAAAATGACACCCCAAAACACATTCCCCAACTTCTCCTGAGTACGGCGATACCAGATGTGTCACACTTTTTTGATGCCAAGGTGGGCAAAGGGGCACATATTCCAAAGTGCACCTTTCGGATTTCACCGGTCATTTTTTACAGATTTTGATTGCAAAGTACTTCTCACACATTTGGGCCCCTAAATTGCCAGGGCAGTATAACTACGCCACAAGTGACCCCATTTTGGAAAGAAGACACCCCATGGTATTCCGTGAGGGGCACGGCGAGTTCCTAGAATTTTTTATTTTTTGTCGCAAGTTAGTGGAATATGAGACTTTGTAAGGAAAAAAGAGAAAAAAAAAAAAATCATCATTTTCCGCTAACTTGTGACAAAAAATAAAAAATTCTAGGAACTCGCCATGCCCCTCACGGAATACCTTAGGGTGTCTTCTTTCCAAAATGGGGTCACTTGTGGCGTAGTTATACTGCCCTGGCAATTTAGGGGCCCAAATGTGTGAGAAGAAGTTTGCAATCAAAATGTGTAAAAAATGCCCTGCAAAATCCGAAAGGTGCACTTTGGAATATGTGCCCCTTTGCCCACCTTGGCAGCAAAAAAGTGTGACACATCTGGTATCGCCGTACTCAGGAGAAGTTGGGCAATGTGTTTTGGGGTGTCATTTTACATATACCCATGCTGGGTGAGAAAAATATCTTGGTCAAATGCCAACTTTGTATAAAAAAATGGGAAAAGTTGTCTTTTGCCAAGATATTTCTCTCACCCAGCATGGGTATATGTAAAATGACACCCCAAAACACATTCCCCAACTTCTCCTGAGTACGGCGATACCACATGTGTGACACTTTTTTGCTGCCAAGGTGGGCAAAGGGGCGCATATTCCAAAGTGCACCTTTCGGATTTCACCGGTCATTTCTTACACATTTTGATTGCAAAGTTCTTCTCACACATTTGGGCCCCTAAATTGCCAGGGCAGTATAACTACCCCACAAGTGACCCCATTTTGGAAAGAAGACACCCCAAGGTATTCTGTGAGGGGCATGGTGAGTTCCTAGAATTTTTTATTTTTTGTCGCAAGTTAGTGGAATATGAGACTTTGTAAGAAAAAAATAAAAATAAAAAAATCATCATCATTTTCCGCTAACTTGTGACAAAAAATAAAAAGTTCTATGAACTCACTATGCCCATCAGCGAATACCTTAGGGTGTCTACTTTCCGAAATGGGGTCATTTGTGGGGTTTTTCTACTGTTTGGGCATTGTAGAACCTCAGGAAACATGACAGGTGCTCAGAAAATCAGAGCCGTTTCAAAAAGCGGAAATTCACATTTTTGTACCATAGTTTGTAAATGCTATAACTTTTACCCAAACCATTTTTTTTTTTGCCCAAACATTTTTTTTTTATCAAAAGACATGTAGAACTATAAATTTAGCGAAAAATTTATATATGGATGTCGTTTTTTTTGCAAAATTTCACAGCTGAAAGTGAAAAATGTCATTTTTTTGCAAAAAAATCGTTACATTTTGATTAATAACAAAAAAAGTAAAAATGTCAGCAGCAATAAAATACCACCAAATGAAAGCTCCATTAGTGAGAAGAAAAGGAGGTAAAATTCATTTGGGTGGTAAGTTGCATGACCGAGCGATAAACGGTGAAAGTAGTGTAGTGCCGAAGTGTAAAAAGTGGCCTGGTCATGAAGGGGGTTTCACCTAGCGGGGCTGAAGTGGTTAAAAGATACTATAACGGACCTGGGCTGGATCAATATTTGGAGGGTAATGCACCCAAAGTTTAAAAGATACTCATGTTTTTCTAAAACTCATAGGTGTTTGTCACAAATTGATTTAGTTTTCACGCATAATAAAGGGGCACAAGATATCGAACAGGTGAAGTATGGACGACGGGGGATTTCAGATCACAACTCAATTATTATAAATATAAAAACAAAGAAATAAATAAATAGAGGGATGAACATATCACGATAAGATATTGAAAGAGATTGGGATTTTTTTTTAGATAAATGAGGGTTCTGCGGGGAATAATATTGTATGGGAAGCTGCAAAGGCCTTTATGAGAGGGATTATTACTAAACACACTGTAATATATAGGAAGGAAATTAGGAAAAAAATTACTGATAGCCCTACAGTACAAAATTATAAGGAATGGACAGATAAAGCGGCCAAATTGGAAAATGATCTCCTCCTGTTAGCTGAACAACAAAAAGAGAACAATGTAAGCGATAACTACATCTATCTACATATACCAGGCAAAAAACTGGGCTCCCTGGTGGCAACTCAGACTAAAAATAATAAATACATCTATTGCCTGATAGATAAATTTGGCCATAAAACCTATGAACAAATGGCGAAGCTGGAGCTCGTTAGGGAATACTTTGAAGATATATACAGTAGCAAAGTAAGAAAAAGCGCAAAGGAACTACAACAGTTCCTAGAGAAAATCAGAATTACTAAATTAACTACTGATCAGAGAGAATCCCTGGATGCCCCGTTAGACTCGGCTAAAGTAGAGACAGTATTGTTCAAGATAACTAAGAATAAGACCCCAGGTACAGACAGTATCCCATTTGAAGTTTATGCCCAATATAAAGAAGTATTAATTGCAAAATTGCTCACAATGTGGACTGTCTCAAGGGAACTGGGAAAACTCCCAGATTCTGTTAGAGAAGCTTTAATAACTTTAATATTGAAACCAGAGAAAGATTCTGAGATTCCAGACTCATATCACCCCATTTCATTGATTAACACCGATAATAATATATTGGCACGGATCCTGGCAAATGGACTTGGGAGAGTGGCACCTGGGATCATTCATGAGGATCAGTTGGGTTTATGCCGGATAGAACCACAAGTGACAACATAGATACTTCATGGACACCCAGTTAGAACCTATAAACTGTGGAGAGCGTATGATTGTAACCATAGATGCTTCAAAAGCTTTTGATACGATAGAATGGTCTTTTTTATTTGCGACATTGAAGAGAATGGTATTTGGAGATTACTTTGCATCTTGGGTTAGGCTATTGTATACTGAAGTTTCTGCAAGGTTAATATTGAATGGTGAGTATTCAGAGAAAAAACATATAGCTAGAGGGGTTAGGCAGGGTTGCCCCCTATCCCCCTTATTATTTGCTCTAGCTATGGAACCTTTAGCGGCTATGATCAGACAGGATAAAGAAATTAAAGGATTTCGGTTTGGGGCATATGAGGAAAAAATATCATTGTATGCAGACGACATTATGCTGTTTGTGGGATCTCATGGATCACTAGTGAAGATTTTTTTTTGGTATTTTAAGAATATAGAAAATACACTGGACTGAATATAAATTGGTCCAAGTCGGCTCGTATCCCGATTGATCCTCTGAATGGGTTTGTACCGGGGCTGCTTGAAATAAAAGTGAGGCAAGAATCTGTTAAATATCTGGGTATTTAGATAACATCTAATCCCAGGGATTATATACAGTTGAGTGTACTCCCTAAAATACAAGAGATGCGAAAAAAAATACAGGTCTGGAAAAAATTCATATCTCAATGGCAGGTCGTATCTCACTGGTGAAAATTTGTATTTTGCCCTCTTTAAACTATTTGCTATGGAATGCGCCAACAATAATTCCTAAAATAATTTTTAAGATAATAGCTACTCTAATAACAGATCTGGTATGGCGTTGTAAAAAAACAAGAATAAGAGCACAGATACTGTACATTCTGGAGAAAGAGGGCGGCTTATCAGTTCCGGATTTGGAACTGTACTTTATCTCCGAACAGATTAGGAATATGATAACTTGGAGTTATTCAAGGAAATACAAGAGTTTCATAGCCGGGTTTAAGAAATGTTTGGAAAACTGTAATATCTTCCAATTAATAGAAGCAGACATTTTGTTACAAAAACAAGTTAATAAAATACCTTTATTGGACATGTGGACTAAATCCTGGAATAGGGTAAAAGAACTTTGGTCACATAAGGAAATACACTCAGATACTCTGCTATGGGACAATACCCAACTAACGGAATTAAAATTAATTGAGCAAAACGTCTGGAGGAAATACGGAATTAATAAACTGGGCCAGATATGGAGAGAGGGAGACATAATTACTTATCAAGAACTAAAAAAGGAGTACGTAAAAGACAATAAAGATTTGAGCTTTTTTTACCTACTAATGAAACAAGCACTGCGGGCGGAGATAGGGAAAGGAGCGGAAATCGCCCCTCTTCCATCAAACCCGGGGGGTTTAGAGGATTTGGAGAGCTGCGTGGATTCCTTTTTTTTTTTTAGCTTTTTGTTGTTGTTTTCCCCTACGCCCCCCACCGCCCCCTTTCAGGAGTGGACTAAGCAACAGGTAGGGTTGGGAAGGTAATACATACTGTTTTAATGCATACTGTGTAAAACATAAAAAAAATCCCTATGTTTGTTTAGGAAGGGAAAAATGTAAAAAAATAACTGTATGAATTTGTAAAAAATAATCATTCAACAAATAAAGATTATTTAAAGGGAGATAATATAATGCCGCCCCTGCAGATCCCCATGTAGTTCTAATGCCGTCTACAGTTATAACTCCTCTGTACTGTGCCCTGTATTATAATGCCCCCTGGAGTGTCTGTATAGATATTTAATAGTTCCAGTGTATAATGCTCCTCCGTTTCCACCAGTAGTGCCAGTATATAATCCTCCTTCGACCTCCCTCCTCATTTTGCATGCATTGCCAATAAATATATATTGCCAACCCTGTATTGCCAATAGAGAATTCCCTCTGCAAAACAGACAAGAATAGGACAGGTATTATATTTTTGGCGGAGCCACGGAACAGATATTCAGATGGAGGCAGCACATGGTGTTGTCCACATCTTTTTTCCCCCATTGAAATGACTGGGTCCTAAAAAATGTGGATGCGGATGCAGACCAAAACTATGGTCATGTGAATGCACTAAGGCTAAATACACATGGAGTTTTTTGGATGCGGATTTGAAGCGCCCCTGCCTACAGGAATTTTAGCCAAAGTCAGAAATGGATTGGAAAGGAATTAGAAATATAAAGGAAGGATTTATACTTCTCGTTCCTGCTGAATCCACTTCTGGCTTTGGCTGAAAATCGGCTGTGTTTAGCCCTGGTATGTTAGCATTTAGCATTATAGCTTCTCATCTAAGTGTCCAGGCTCACATTTACTGCTTATGTCAACATTCTTGTCTCCATTCTCTGTGTCTTTATTACCTGTTTCTTTAGAAATTAATTTTCAGCTGAGCAACGTCAGTGAATTACGGATGACAAACAGATGGTAAAAACTGACACACGGACCAACCACGGATCCTTCAAGGACATCTTCATGGATAAAACACGTACAATTCTTTTCACGGACATGTCTCTGACACAGAATGTGGACGAGGCCTAATGTCACGGTGGGGAGTGGGGAAAACCACCCACCATACGATTACTGGGGGATAAGGAAAGCAACTAGGCCTGAACACAAGGATAAGGGAGCAGGTCACTTCCTATTGCATCCCTATACCTCGCCTTAACTCCTCACCGTATGAGCGGACCTGGATGGTAGAATGGCTCATACCCTGGATACCTGAGGCCCTGAGCCGCCCTGAGAATCCCTCACAAAGGAGCTAAGGTAGGCGCCCTGTTCTTCCATGTCCTGGAAGAACAGGAATCTCAAAAGGCCAAGAAGCAAGGGAAGGAAAAGACCATATGCAGCAACTGGATCGGCAGGTAAGAACACCAGAAAACACACTTACCTGCCACTGCCACCACGACTGGAACCCGTGCATATGTACAGGAGCCAACACACCAAACCGGGCACCGTACAAACAATACATATAGGAAACCAGCTCTCTGCCTGGACCCCCATGCAGCAAGATGCATGGCCGCCCCATGCAGCGCAGCATACAGAATATTGGTTCACCCCTCCGGGAAACCAGCCCCCTTTCGGAGAAAGACAACAAACATGGGAAATGTCAATCAACCATGCTGGAAGATATCACCAAACATACCAGACATGGAACACCAAGCTAGACATTACAACATACAAAATCATAACCCCACACCAAACATACAACACATGTAAGGGAGGGAAGACATTGCTGGAGACTTCGATGTCCATATAGGAGGCCCTCACTCTGGGAGATGAAACATGAAGACTAGGAGCATAACTCCAGCACACACCATGGCTGGAGTACCACTGACTCCTGGCCTCTAGCCACAGGTAAGTTGAAGCACCTAGTGACCACACCCAACAAGGTGGTTAACCCCTCCAGCACAGGAGAAAGGAGGAAACAAGTGCACACACCAGCATAAAAAGCTACATGTTGCCGTAGGCAACAACATGCAAGGCAACCATGTCACGGCACACACCACAAAGGCCGTGACACTGCCCGCGCATGCTGAAACAGCAACACGTTACCACAGGCAACAGCAAGCGTGGCAAAAGTGTCACAGCGCACACCAACGGCCGTGACACCTAAGGGAAATACAGCCCCTCTAACAATATAATAATAGCAAAGACAGGAGCACTCTGCGGTCTTACTAAACCCTGAAACTGATGCGAAAATTTAGAGATTAGCCAACATATCCTACTGTGGAGGACATGTCTGAGCCCGAGCACCGCGCCAATGTTTCTCAAGTAGATCGGGTCCTAACACTCACCTACTTACCTACCTGTGCCGTATGGGCAATACCAGGGGCCAGTAGGTGAATTACAGGAGCATGAGGTCTGACTCAAAGACAACTCACCAGTTACCTCCAGCATAAAGCCATGCTAGCAATGTGAGGAGGGAGGAGTCTGTGAGTCCCAGTCAAGACTGGCGGTGCTCGGGTTCAGACATGTCCTCCAAAATAGAATATGTTGGCTAATCTCTCAAATTTAACATCAGTTTGAGGGTTTAGTAAGACCGCAGAGTGCACCTGTCTTTGCTATTATTATATTGTTATATTGGTTATCACATCCACATAATTGCTATCTTGTGTAGGATGTTTATTGTGGAACTTGTGGTCCGTTGCGGGCATCCTCCACTGTATGCATTGTTGCTGGGGATCGCCATTAGCAATGGGCCACAATTGCATGATTTGCTCCCCTGTATATATATGCACAACTGCATATGCGTTTGAGCACTTCCTGTCTGTTTAACACCATGCCATTTTTTCAAATACAGCCCCTCCTCTATTGTTTACACCTAGAAGTATAAATGTCAGGCCTCATGTACACAACCGTATGTATTTGGCGATCCGCAAAAAACGGAACGAACAGCTGGCTCCTGATAGAACAGTACTATCCTTGTCCGTAATGTGGACAATAATAGGACATGGACCTGGAGGCTTAATGAGACTTTGCTTGACGCAGATAGCTCCCTAGCAGATATCTCTAAGAAATTAGCTTTATACTTCCAAGATAACAAACCCTCAGACACCTCCCAGACCATAGTCTGGGAAGCGCATAAAGCCTTCATTAGAGGGGAACTTATAGCGTTAGGCACAAAATTAAAGAAAGACAGACAGAAGTTGCTAAACTCTCTGCTAACACAAATAGCTGCTCTGGAATCTATCCAGAAACAGTCGAAAGCGGAAAATTATGCAAGATGACTTAATTGCACTACGACATAAATTAAAGGAACTGCTCAATTTTAGATGTGCCAAAGCATACCAGTATGCGCAATTCAAATATTATGCACATGGTGATAGAGGTAGTAAGTTAACTTCCCACTTAATTAAAAAGAGAAAGGATGCTCAATTCATCAAGAGCATCAAAACCCACTTAGGCACTTTAACCAATGACACAAAAGACATAGCTGCTGAATTTAGCCATTTCTATAGCCAACTGTATAATCTCTCTATAGGCCCACAGGCAGACACAAACCAACAGATTATTGATGAGTTTCTTTCCAAACTTAAGTTACCTACCATCCCCAAAGAGGATAGCCTATCTCTTCTGGTTCCTATAACTACAGAGGAAATCTCTGCCATTATCAAATCCCTTCCAAATGGCAAAGCCCCAGGCCCAGATGGGCTTCCCGCTGGGTACTATAAAAAATTTCTACCAGTATTGCTCCCTCACATTACAGCCTGGTGCCGAGCTTTGATGTTGGGCGCTTCCCCCCCAAAACAAACTTTAGAAGCCACTATCACAGTAATAGCTAAGGAAGGCAAAAAAGAAACAGAATGTGGCAGTTACAGGCCCATTTCTCTCCTCAACCTTGATGTAAAGATATGGGCAAAGATTTTGGCAAATAGATTAAATAAAATTGTCCCAAAGATAATTCACCCCGATCAAGCCGGATTTGTGACGGGTAGAGAAGGCAATTTTCACTCCTGCAGAGTCCTTCACGCGATCAAACTAGCAAAAGACAAGAAACGCCCTCTCATCCTTCTCAGTACGGATGCCGAGAAGGCATTTGACCGCGTTAATTGGCTGTATATGCAAAGAGCACTACATAGGTTTGGAGTACCATCCCCCTTTATCACTGCAGTTATGTCCTTGTACCGACTTCCAAGTGCTAGAGTGAGGGTTAATGGCATATTATCTAACCCCTTCAACATAAGTAATGGTACGCGCCAAGGCTGCCCATTGTCCCCCACTCTTTTCATCATCATTATGGAAACCTTGCTGCAGGCGATAAGGGATAATCCGATGATTAAGGGGCTAAAAACCAACCTAACAGAACACAAATGCGCCGCTTTTGCGAACGACCTCCTACTCCTGATCACAAATCCAATCCAGGCTTTTCCACCGCTAATGTCACTATTCGAACAATTCGGCACTTTATCAAATTTTAAAATCAATTACTCTAAATCTGAAGCGCTCAACATCTCTGTTCCGACACCCCAAATTCATAGTCTGAGATCTTCTTACCCTTTTACATGGCAACAGGAAAAAATTAAATGCCTAGGTATTTTCTTAACAAACACACCAACAAACCTGTATTCCATGAACTATACTCCCTTACTGAAAAAAATCAGAGACCAACTAAACTCATTATCCCTCCCCTTTATATCATGGCTAGGTAGAAAGAACCTTCTGCAAGCATACATTATGCCTAAACTACTATACCTCCTTCAAATGATCCCCATCCACCTCCCGCAATCCTTTTTTAATGTCATACGATCTACATTTACATCCTTCCTCTGGAAGGGCAAAAAATCACGCTTAGCTTATGACAAATTAATCAGAGCCCGTCCACAGGGCGGTATGGGCCTCCCTGATGCCCAGTCCTACTATAGAGCGATCCAACTGAAAAGGTGGCTTCAATTATGCATCACACGCCTAAGAATATTGGGTTCAGATATTGAACTATTCACCCTAACTAATCGCCAACTAGCGGGCTTATGGGGCATTGGGACACCCACTCCCCCAATAGAGGGACTAGCCAGAGGGATTTATTCAGTGTTCAACACCCTATCCAAACATACGAGCTTGCTCTCGGACCCTCCAAAGCTATTACCTTCGACATTAAGCCCGTACTTGATTTATCCCAACATCCCCGATCCTCCAGATTTCTGGAACTTATTTAAAGACTTAGATACGGAGGAACTACTGTCTCAGACAAATACAATTTCAACATTAAATACATTCTGCGCCATCCGCCTGAAACATGCCAATTTCCTAGACTTAAAAATATTCAAAGACACATGTTCCAAACTACAAGATAAATATAAAATAATTAAAGAAAGTACTTGGTTCGAAAAACTAGTACAAGGTCAAACATCAACTAAACGCGTAGTTTCCAATATCTATAGAAACCTGTTGAGTTTACAGCAAACTACTAAACCCGCATACATCAATCAATGGGAGAGAGATCTGGGGACATCATTTAATGCAGCGGAGATTAACCAAATACATCTAAGATCCCACGGATTTTCTAGATGTGTAAAAATACAGGAACATTCCTATAAAACGATGGTCAGATGGTATAACGACCCCAGTAAACTTTATATAATGGGCTTATCAAAAACAAATAAATGTTGGCGGTGCAACAGAGGTATAGGCACCCTGGGACACATATTTTGGTTCTGCCCATTAATCACCAGTTTCTGGTCCGCTATCGAAACAAAAATAAATCAAATATGTGGCACTTCTGTTCAGCTTACTCCTACCTCAGTACTATTATGGTTGCCATCCAAGAGCTGGTCTCCTAAACCTCTTGACCCCCCCACCTGGCTTGTTCACGCTGCTAGGTCCCTTATTCCACTACATTGGCTTGACCCAGATCCTCCTACCATCCCCCAATGGGAAATAAAAGTGAACCAATTATGCCTCATGGAAGAACTCAGCAGTTGGGCAAATAGATCCCACGTCAAATTCTTGCGGTTATGGAAAGCATGGAATAAATACAAAGAATCCTGAGTTGAAGGAGATGCCTTCAGCCTTATAACACACATGAGCTTATAATCATAAACTACACCTAGATATTCTCTAAAGAGCTGCACTGTGATCAGCCTGAGTTATGTTTTTTCAAACACAGAGGGTATTCCCCCCCCCCCCCCTCTGTGAGTTCAAGTTGTTTTACCCCCGTCTTGGTCTGCAGGACTTCATATAAGGATAAACGCAATATTCAAGGGGCTGTAAGTCCGGTCAAATCTACCAGAGTAATTGCCTGTCTCTCTTATTCAGGTGGTGCCCTTATCCTCACGCTTTGACGAGGGATTGTTATTCCTTTTCCTATGTATTTACAAATATGTAAAAGTGAATTTGTAATTTTACATTATCCTTTATGACTGCATATTGTGCATATGTTTCTTATTTGTGAAAAAAAAAACAATAAACAGATATTTGATAAAAAAAAAATAATAGGACATGGACTATTTTTTTGCGGAACAGAAATATGGACATACGATTAGGACATAGGATTAGATTCAAAGCTCAACAGACAGTATCACACATGATAGGATTAGACACACAACTCAGCAGACAGTATCACACAGGATAGGATTAGATACATAGCTTAGCAGACAGTATCACACATGATAGGATTTGATGCATGGATCAGCAGGCAGCATCACACATGATATGATTAGATACATAGCTCAGCAGACAGTATCACTCAGGACAGGATTAGATACACGGCTCAGCAGGCAGTATCACACAGTATAAGATTAGATACACAGCTCAGCAGATAGTATCACACATAATGTTTGGATTCTGGATTTAGCGTTCCTTTATTCACATGTGTTTGACTTTCACACACTTAATATTCTCAATAGATCTCAGCAAATTTAGCTGGGCCTGCCGATAAATATCTCATATCTGAGGCCAGCTTTTCTGTTTTCTAAACAGAAGAAAAAAGCAGCCTGAGCAATAAGCTAGATGTGGAGCACTCACCACCCAGTGGTTGTGATGTGTATTATAGTCATTTAGAGTTTAGTTACAGTCTTGCGATATTATGTTGTTTTGCTGTCAGGACAAAATTGATACCACTTCCAGTTTGGAGATCAGGTAAGATTGGACGCATCTGTATGCACCTGAACCTCAGGTGCCTATTTTACAATGATAATTAAATTAAAATGAATATAAATATTAAGGTTTTTTAGACAGTCTAGTTGAAAGGAGAAGCATATCAAATTTTATTGATACACATAGCTATGCTAGGTCCAGCTCACACAAGCCATGTGTTGGCCATATCTTACCTTACATCACAAAAAGTGCAACACCAAGCGATCAAAAAGGTGTATGTCGAACAAAATGGTACCAATAAAACCGTCATCTCATCCCATAAAAAATAAAAAACAACTATAGCTCTCAGAACACGGAGACACTAAAACACACTTTTTTTCTTTTAAATACGGAATGCTATTATTGTGTTAAAGTGAAATAAATAAATAAAAATATACATATCTCCACATCCGTAACAACCAGCTCTATAAAAATATTACAGGACATAACCCCTCAGGTGAACACGCGCTCCTTTCCCCAGATTTCATAATAAAAAATTGAAAAAAAAAGGAAAACACACATATTAGGTATCACCGCGTCCGTAACGACCTTCTCTATAAATATATCACATGATGCACTAGCAAGTGAGCATCCACCAGATGCTGGGACCAGCAAGTGAGCCGAATCTATAGATGTGCATGCAAAGATTTGAATACAGAATCTAGAACGACAGGCCTGTACGTGAACAACCTCAGTTTAACCAGGACCCCCATCAACGCTATCAGCTGACCGGCAAGTAACTCCCCTTCCGGGTCACGTGAGACGCCGATGCTTGTATCACCACGTGGGACACCGCGTGTATGGTGAGGCGCAGGGCAGCGGAGGACGCTGTGTATTGGGAGGCCGGTAAGAGACGCTGCCTAATGGGAGGCTGGTGAGCGGCACATCGAGATATTTACCATTTAGGTCCGGACGAATAACACATCATACTGCCGCCTGGCTGGTACAACCACAAGAGTATCCAGCACAGTGTAATAGAGCAGCATACCTTAGTAATTAAGGCCGGACTTTTTACTCAAAGTTGCTTGGATTGCACAGTATACAGATTGCACGACTGCACTACTGCACTTTAACAAATCGAGTTGGTACCAATAACATTGACAGTACATTGTGGTAATCTATTTTGAAACTGTTTTGCTATATCCAACTTAAAGGAGCAGATACTTTCAACTCCAAGGAGGAGTTATATAGAGCGGACGATTCCCTTTCTAGATTTATAGTGGCTGATTTCATGATTAATTGATTCATTTTGTGATAAGTTTATTTTATGTCATTTATGGGATTGTAATTTTAGAGAATAATATTTGTTATTAAATGTGATTTCCCCTATTGGGCATATTTTTTCTGTGTGTTATCCCAAATGTAGAGAGTGCCCACCATATCTCCATTTATTCACGTTCAGACAATACACTGGATGCAGGGCAGGCCAGCACCTCCAAGGGGTAAAGGGCAAGCTCAGGCCATGTGCCCAATTTGGAGACCCAGAAGTTGCAGGGGCTGACCCCTGTCAGTCAGTTCGTGTAGGCGTGTGCACACTTACTGCCCCACCATGTCGCATGTCCCCGTGATGTTCATGATCCAATTTGATATCTGCTCTATCAACTTTTGATGTTCTTTTATGCGCCTACCATGGTGATTACGGGTGGCAGGGAATCAGGGTTCCAGGCCAGAGAGGGAGCGTGAGAAAGAGAGACCACATCCAAAGGAGGATTCATTTTTTCAAATTTAAAATGATAGAGTTGAAATATGGGAGAAATTATGAAAGCGTAAAAGTGTGACAACTTTTCAGAGTTTAAGCATTGAATGAAAGTATGTGGCACGCATTAATTACTGAATAATATATATTAAAAAAATTCCCTGTCACCTATGCATAGCAGGTGTTTATTCACGTCTAAAATTGTATAATGTCAACCCAAGAATGTAACTGAAATATTATTGAAATTTATTAAGCTGTCAACTAGGTAGAGGAGTGGTACATCACACCCAAAAATTGGTGAATTTAACCAGAATATATAACTGAATTTTTTTTATTTTTTTTTTACCAGTCCACTAGGTATAGCAGTGGTACTATACACATCAAAATTGGTGAATTTCACCCTAAAATGTAAATGACAATATTTTTTTTATCCGGCCCACTAGATATCGCAGTGGTACTATACACCTAAAAATTGGTTACTATCACCCGAAAAAGTAAATGACAATTTTTTTTTTTGTTTAACCTGTCTACTTGGTATAGCAGTGGTACTATACACCCAAAATATTGTTCATTTCACCATAAAATGTAACTGACAATTTATTTTTATTTTTTTACCGGTCTACTAGGTATAGCAGTGGTACTATACACACCAAAATTGGACCAGCTATAAAGAAATTAGAGCCCGCTGCAAACACCAAACAGAAGACGCAGTAACATCAAAGGGACTGCCGCACTGGAGACCAGCGCTGCCTACAGACCCATCAAGCCGTATCACACAAAGACCTAGTACAAGTAGGACTTAGACAAAGAAGACGGAGACCAAAGATTTAATAACTTTTATTTCAAACAGCTAAGATTTCTTTCAAGCTTCTGGAACCGACCGATCGCTGGAACTAAGAGAGCCGCGGCATCATCAAAGACACAGAGCCGCCGCACATCAGCGCTCCATATAAAGTCTTTAGCCCGGTCACAGTGAGTAAAAAACGGCTTACAGGCACAGCTGAGTGCCCGAAATCAGCAATATTACCCCAGTAAAGGGAAGAAAACACTTATATTTAAGTAACCGCCATTACAAAGCTGGCGGCATAAATACAGTAGTACCCTTTACTGAGTTAAGCTCAGGACCACAGCTTTAAACTAAAGAAAAGAAGGAAAAAAACTGTCAAACTTCACAATAATTATAGATAGGAGTGATTACTACAAGTGTAACAGCAGAGAAACAGTGGCAAGACGAATTGCCAATATAAGATATTCTGCATTAAAGCTGCAAATACTGTCAAATAAAATGAATATTTATATTTAAAGTATATAAAGAAAGAAAATAGCGTAAAACACACACAAGTAAAACCCTGATTTCTGTGAAACGCAATAAAACAGAATCGACAGTGCCTTAAAGGAACAGCGCACCCATAGCAGAAAGTTATTTAATGGAACAAAGAACCTGCAGACTGTAACATAATATACAAGGATAGAGCACAGCGCAGAACTCACACAGGAGAATTCCTGATTACTGAGAAGCGCAATAGAACGAAATTAGCATTGCAGCGCACCTACAGTAAACAATAATTTGCTGTATTAAGAATTCTGCAGACAGTAACCTATTAAACTAGCCACTAAAACAACAGAATCAGGTGGAACCTACTGTAAGGAGGAGAAAAAATTAAAATAAATATATATATATATAGATCACTCTCTACAACTCACAACATCTAGAAGACAGTTAATTTCCTAAAGAACAAAAATGCTAAACCAAAGGATATCTTATAATACACGTGGCACTAATATGACAACTACTGTAACGGGCACTCCACAAAAAAAGAAAGAAAAGGAAAACTTCGCACACCAAGAAAATGAAGGTTTCTACTATTACAACAACATTCCAAGTTCGCAAAAACAAAAAACAAAAATGGCAAAACTAAAAACTAAGTTAGACCTTGCTGAAAATGAAACAACAGCTCCACCAACGCACCAAAATAAAACCTTAACAAATGAACTGTCGTCGTCAGATTCATATTCTCCAGATAATAGTCTAGTAAAGCAAAAAGCAATATGGAGTGAAGACGAACCACTCATCACACAAGCCGAAATTCTCAATACAGAAAACACTGAATTAATCACTGATCCAGAACTGCTTCTTGACACACTACCTTCCACAGAAAAGTCGGCGTCAGAAGCATTTATAAAAGAATATCTAATGCTATTGAGGAAAACATTTTTACAGGATATTTCACAAGTGATTTCACCCATAAATACAAAACTTAAAGAAACGACCAAAAGAGTTACCCACATTGAAACTAAGATGTCAGAATTTTGTACTGTTCAAAACACAATAGCTGATGAAGTTAATGAACACACAGAGGAAATAAATCAGCTTAAACTTAAAATTGTAGACCTAGAGGATAGAAGTAGAAGGAACAACTTAAAATTCCGCGAAATACCCGAGAACATTACGAACAACAACCTTACAGGATACTTAAAAGAATTTATAAAAAAGTTGATCCCCACCTGCTCAGAAGGGGACATGGAAATAGAGAGAGCTCACAGATTACCTAGACCCAAGACCATCCATCCTTCAAATCCTAGGGATGTCATAGCAAGAATTCACTTCTTCAGTACTAAGGAAAAGATTCTCCAAGAAATGAGAAACCCTAACAATCTCCCAGACAACTTTAAGGACATCACACGTCTACACGGATTTATCAAAAGCTACTATCCAAGCCAGAAGAAACTTTTTGCAGATAACTTCAACTCTGCGCGACAACAATGTTCCATACAGGTGGGGATTCCCCGTAAAACTCCTTATTCCCAATGAAGGGAAAATGATAACAATCACAATGATAGAACAGGGCCACGAGTTAATAAAAGAGTGGAATCTCACCATTACACCAGACCTACCACCTCGAGACAACTACAGAAAAAGGGACAACAGGAGAAACGCTATACAACATCCTTCTAAATACCAATAAAGGAACTACATCTTCTGGAAGAATAAATGAAGGAGTCAGCGGTCTATAAGACTACCTGAAAGGACAGAATCTACCATATTTCGTACATAAGGAAACCTGTCCTTACTAACCGAAATTTACTATTCCTATAATCTTAATCGCATAACTTTCTCTCACCTAACCTTTAACTCTTATCCTTACCCCTCTCTAGCCCCTCAAATCGAGTAGCATTGTGCTACACCACCAACAGTCTATACTTTACCCTTTAAATATTGTTTAGTTATGTTTATTTTGTAACTTGTTGTAACGTATAATTTTTCTGTTAAGTAGGGTGAGTCAGGGATACAGTTCTCCTGGGCTTCAATTTCAACCATCTTACATTCACAACTAACAGTAATGGTCTCCATCTATTCTAATCCGGTTTAAAAAATACCAGTTTCCACCCGCTGCAGGGCTGCTCCCATAGGACCCGCGCTGCAGCCAATGGAAATAAAATGTCACTCACAATAACAAGTCTAAATGTCAGAGGATTAAACAGCCCACACAAGAGATCATTTTTGAGGAAAGAAGTAAAGATACTAAAACCAGACGTACTATGTATTCAAGAAACACACTTTAAAACACACAATCACCCAGATCTAAAAACTCCAAATTATACACATACATTCATCGCGACAAATAGTAAAAAATCAGCAGGTGTTCTCACGATCATAAAAAATTCTGTAACTTTCAAACTAATAGACTCAACCATTGACACAAAAGGAAGATACATTATCTTAGTATGTGCACTTAATAACAAACTCTTGACCATTGCTAACCTTTACGCACCCAACTCAGGACAAAAAAATTTCTTAAGAAAGGTCAATAAACAGATGTCCAAAATTAAAAAGGGCACATTGATTGTCTGTGGAGACATTAATGCAGTTAATGATCCCCAACTAGACGCATTAAATCATCCTAGGAAAAATAGAATTGCCATAAAACAATGGCTTCACCAGGAAGATCTATATGATGTCTGGCGCTGTTTTCACAACCAAGAAAGGGATTACTCACATTATTCAGCAAGTAGAAATTAATATTCAAGAATAGATATGTTTTTTACAGAAGCAACAACGTTACGGGATATCACTTCATGCACAATAGGAAACATAACCTGGTCAGACCATGCCCCAGTGACAATTAAGATGAAAAATCCTCTTTACCCAACAAACCAATATATATGGAGAAACAACACATATGTAATGACGCACTCAGAAAACAAAAAAAAGATTGAAGAGTCAATTAAAGAATTCTTCAATATAAACATTCATTCGGTAGACAATCCACTTACATTATAGACAGCAGCCAAAGCATACATAAGGGGTATACTCATGCAACAAATAGCAAGATATAACAAGCAGAACAACACAAAATTGAAAGAAACATTAAAAAATATAAAAAAATTAGAAAACAGCATAAAACAAACACATCTCTTACAGTGCAGCTGGCCCTTAGAGAGAAAAAAAATAAAACTTAATGAACTTCTGGTTGGTCAATTTATTAAACAATCCAATAAAACAAAAATAAATTACTACTTAAACTTCAACAAACCAACTAAACTAACTTCAATGACAGCGAAGGGCATCAGAATAAAAAACAGGATTCATAATTTAAAAATAAACCAAACAGGTGCCACTACCACTAATCCTATTGAAATAGTTAATACAATAGCAAAATATTATGAGTCCTTATATAACCTACAATTAGATAAAAATGTAAATCAACCAACTCAAGGTGAGATAATTAAGTACTTAGAAGATTGTACACTACCACACATAGACTCAATTGGAAAATCTAAACTAGCGGAACCCATTACAATATCAGAAGTTAGCCAGGTCAAAAAGAAACTTAAAATAAGGAAATCGCCAGGACCAGATGGATTCACTTCGGAATTTTACCAGTTGTTTAGCGAATCAATAACACCTCACATTACTTTAGCTTTCAACAAAGCATTTAAGTTCGGAACATTTCCGAAAGAAATGTTAACTGCAAACATTATTACACTTCCTAAACCCGGAAAAAAAACAGACTGTCCAAGCAACTTGCGCCCTATATCTCTACTCAACGCAGACATTAAAATATTCGCAAAAATCCTAGCAGAAAGACTTAAGAATCATTTGCCCAATTTGACCAACCAGGATCAAATAGGGTTTACGCCAGGCAGGGATCAAATAGGATTTACTCCAGGCAGACAAGCCCAAGATGGAACCAGGAAAGTTCTAAATTTGATGATCAAGGCCAAGCAGGACCAAATACTCTTTCTGCTATTATCCTTGGATGCAGAGAAGGCCTTTGATCGCGTTAATTGGACATACATGAAGGAAGTATTAAAAAAATGTGGTCTTCCTGAAACATATATAACAGCAGTAATTTCAATGTATTCAGCTCCATCAGCCAGAGTAATATGCAATGATGTACAGGGTGGGCCATTTATATGGCTATACCTTAATAAAATGGGAATGGTTGGTGATATTAACTTCCTGTTTGTGGCACATTAGTATAGGTGAGGGGGGAAACTTTTCAAGATGGGTGGTGACCATGGTGGCCATTTTGAAGTTGGCCATTTTGAATCCAACTTTTGTTTTTTTCAATAGGAAGAGGATCATGTGACACCTCAAACTTATTGGGAATTTCACAAGAAAAACAATGGTGTGCTTGGTTTTAACGTAAATTTATTCTGTCATGAGTTATTTACAACTGACCACTTATAAAATGTGTTCAATGTGCTGCCCATTGTGTTGGATTGTCAATGCAACCCTCTTCTCCCACTCTTCACACACTGATACCAACACCGCAGGAGAAATGCTAGCACAGGCTTCCAGTATCCGTAGTTTCAGGTGCTGCACATCTCGTTTCTTCACAGCATATGTGAAGGGGCAGACCAAGAGGGAAAGGGGGCAGAGGTAGAAGACATGGTCATGGGGGGGGGGGGTGTTTAGGAAATCCCTCAATGACGGCTACATATGCACTAAGGGACAGGAAGAACAAATAGCTGGACGACGTGAACCTATTAGGGCAAAGACTGTTGATTTACAAATTATTATTAATCTCTCTGACAGACCCCTTAGCTTAGCAGAGATGCAGCTGCTTAACCACTTTCCGTCCGCCCATAGGATATAAACGTCCTATGGGTGGACCTCTATTTCTGAAAGCACGTTTTAAAACGTCCTTTCATAAACAGCAGCTGCACGCTAATCGTGCAGCTGCTGATCGGGTTGCCCGCTGTCAGTGACAGCAGGGCAACCCAGAGATAAGGCAGGGACAGTTCCCAGGTGTCCCTGCCTTCCGGATTGCTGCAGACACAGCGCTCACCGAGCGCTGTGTATGCAGAGCAGGAAGCGCTGTGTGCGCTTCCTGTTCCGGCCCGGCGGTCATGTGACCGCCGGGACCGGAGAGTGCAGGAGCTGTGTGAGGTCTTACAGAGACCTCGATCAGCCCTGCTCTGAGGCTGTACAGCGCAGAATCACGCTGTACAGCCTCTCTGGGGGGTGCATTTCTTCTGTAACTGGGGCTACTATGTCAGCCCCAGTTACAGGAGAAATCAACAGTGAAAAAAAAAAGAAAAAGTGAAGCAAATGTCCCCCAGAGGTCTTGTATGACCTTATGGGGGACGAAAAGTGTAAAAAAAATATAAAAAAATAAAGGGTTGAAAAAAAAAAAAAAAAAAAAAGTTTCACATGTAAAAAAAAAAAAAAGTCCCCAAGTAAGGAATAAAAAAAAATATTTAAAAATAGAAAAAATAAAATAAAATAGACATATTTGGTATTGCCGCGTCCGTAAAAACCAGCTCTATAAAAATATCACATGACCTAACCCCTCGGGTGAACACCGTAAAAACAAAACAAAAAAAACTGTGTCAAAACAAGCAATTTTTGTCACCTTGCATCACAAAAGGTGCAACACCAAGTGATCAAAAACGCGTATGTCCCACAAAATGTACCAATAAAACCGTCACCTCATCCCGCAAAAAATGAGCCCCTACATAAGAAAATCTCTAAAAAAATAAAAAAACTATAGCTCTTAGAACATGGAGACACTAAAACATCATTTTTTTGGTTTCAAAAATGCTATTATTGTGTTAAAGTGAAACAAATAAAAAAAGTATACATATTAGGTATTGCCGCGTCCGTAAAAACCAGCTTTATAAAAATATCACATGAGCTAACCCCTCAGATGAACACCGTAAAAAAAAAAAAAAACGGTGTCAAAACAAGCAATTTTTGTCACCTTGCATCACAATAGGTGCAACACCAAGTGATCAAAAACCCGTATGTCCCACAAAATGGTACCAATAAAACAGTCACCTCATCCCGCCAAAAAAATGAGCCCCTACATAAGAAAATCTCTCAAAAAATACAAAAACTATAGCTCTTAGAACATGGACACATTAAAACATAATTTTTTTGTTTCAAAAATGCTATTATTGTGTAAAACTTTAATAAATGAGAAAAAGTATACATATTAGGTATCGCCACGTCCGTAACAATCTGCTCTATAAAAATGTCACTTGACTGAACCCCTCAAGTGAACGCTGTAATAATAAATAAATAGAAACTGTGCTAAAACAACCAATTTTTTGGTCACCTTGCCCCATAAATTGTTATAATGAATGATCAAAAAATCATATGTACCCAAAAATAGTACTAATAAAACTGGCACCTTATCCCCTAGTTTCCAAAATGGGGTCACTTCTTGGGAGTTTCTACTGTAAGGGTGCATCAGGGGGCTTCAAATGGGACATGGCATCTAAAAACCATGTGGAGTTCCTTTTCTTCTGCGCCCTGCCGTGTGCCCATACAGCAGTTTATGACCACATGTGGGGTGTTTCTGTAAACCGCTGAATCTGGGTAATAAATATTGAGTTTTGTTTGGCTGTTAACCATCGATGTGTTAAAGAAAAAATTGGATTAAAATGGAAAATCTGCCAACAAAGTGAAATTTAAAAATTTGATCTCCATTTTCCTTTAATTCTTGTGGAACGCATAAAGGGTTAGCAAAGTTTGTAAAATCGGTTTTGAATACCTTGAGGGGTGTAGTTTCTACAATGGGGTCATTTATGGGGGTATCCACTATGTAGGCCCCACAAAGTGACTTCAGACCTGAACTGGTCCTTATAAAGTGGGTTTTGGCAATTTTCTTAAAAATTTGAAGAATTGCTTCTAAACTTCTAAGCCTTCTAACGTCCTAAAAAAATAAAATGACATTTCCAAAATGATGCCAACATAAAGTAGACATATGGGGAATGTTAAGTAATTAATATTTTATGAGGTATCACTTTCTATTTTAAAAGCAGAGAAATTTAAATTTAGAAAATTGCGAATTTTTCTAATTTTTGGGTAAATTTGGGATTTTTTCATAAATAAAGGCGAAATATTTTGACTCAAATTTATGACTATCATGAAGTACAATGTGTCACGAGAAAACAATCTCTGAATGACTTGGATAAATAAAGGCGTTCCAAAGTTATTACCACATAAAGTGAGATATGTCAGTTTTGCAAAATTAGGCCTGGTCAGGAAGGGGGCAAATGGCTCAGATGGGAAGTGGTAAAAAAAAGGGTCTTTCATTTGTCCCCACTTGTGCATTCAATCTGTTTAAATGGGTCAGGGATCTGGCTGTTTGCAAGGAAGTTAAAATGGAAAACATTCTTTGCTACAGGCAACAATGTGCTGATTTTGGAATTGATATTCAGGAGCTACCAGATGTACGATTACTAGTGGACCTGATGGAGGAGGGAGGTAGAAACCTTGGTGAAGGGCCATTTACGGACCTCAAACTCATGTCAACTAAGAACCCACCACTGGGTGATAATACCCCTATGGATATTTTTTCAAGGTAGTAACGGATCAGTTAGGGATGTTATAAGTGCAGAGGACAGGGGTATCCAATTTTTCTAGACCAGAGATTGACCAGAGATTGAGGCACTTCTCTCTTTGGAGTGCAATTCCTCCGTTGTCATTAAACCATCTGACAATGGAGGAAACATAACCATTATGGGCTATGAACAATATAAAACCATGTAAAACCTCAATATTCTTAAGGATAGCCAATGTTACCATGTTCTGGACTGCAACCCAACAGACGTGTTTTACACCAAATTCAAGAACATTCTATTGGTAGCACGTGACAATCATCTAATCAGATTTCATGTTTTTATAGTCTCCCGAAAGTACATAAGGGTCTGTCTCCTCTTAAAGGAAGACCTATTGTCTCACGTACGGGGAGCCTGACGCATGGCATTAGTACATACAGTATGTGGACAAGATCCTCAGACCGTTCGTTATGGCTCTCCTTTTTATGTATGAGATTCTTTGGATGTGATTAAAAAATTGTAGGGGCCCTTGTGCCCCTACTTTTACCAACCTATCCCTGGGCCGGTGGGAAGCAGAGGTTGTTTTCGCGGAGGATATCAACAAATGGGCCAACTGTATTAACCTATGGCTAAGTTAAATCGATGGTGTGCTCATTTTATGGTCAGGGAATGCTGTGGTATTTAACAGTTTTGTGAAAGATCTCAATAAGAATGAAATGGGCTTATACTTCACATCTGAGATTCATGAGAACCAGATCACCTTTCTTGATCTGGCTATTTTTAGGGATAGGGGGTGGTCTAGGAACTCTGCTTTTTCGTAAAGAGACCACCACAAATAGCCTATTACAGTGGGACAGCTGCCACCCTATGCCCCTCAAGAAAGGCATCCCGAAGGGGCAATATTTGAGACTATGCCGCAACGGTTCTAATTTATCTGACTATCGTGTGGCGGCGAGGGATCTGCAGAATAGATTCAGTAGGAGGGTATCCACAGCATGTCTTGGCTAGAGCACATCAAAATTCCCTAGCGGTGAATAGGGATACCCTACTTGAACCGAAGATGGATACCTCGGAGAACGCAAAGGTCTGCATCATCACAACTTTTGATGATGCTAATGAGATCATGCAGGAGGTTCTCACATAGTATTGGGGAATCTTAAGATCAGACCCTGACGTGGGGCACCTTGTTGACAATAGACCAGTTATTACTTACCGGCGTGGATGTAACCTGAAGGATAGATTGGCCCACAGTTTTTTACAATCTCCCATGGCAACCACTTGGCTTGGTTCGAGGGTTACTGGGACATTCAAATGTGGGAACTGTGTAGCCTATACTGTAGTGCCATTACATCAGGCAACAGTTTCATCAGTACCACCACCCAAAAGAGGTTTACAATCAGGTCATTTATCAACTGCATAACAGTAAACAGTACATGGGTAAAACCTTTCGGGAGTTTTGCAAACGCATAGTGGAGCATTAAAATGACATTCGTAAAGGCTCAGACCCCCCCCCCCCCCCGATTGCACGTCATGTGCCCACTTATCACAACAATAATACAGAGGCAATAAGGTTTCAAGGCATAGAGGTAGTTAGGAGATCCCCAAGAGAACGAGACTTTGATAAAAGGTGAATCCAAAAGGAGGGACAATGGACTTTCAGACTTCGCACAGAAAGTCCGGATGGCCTGAATGATTAGATCTCTTATGTTTGCTTTATTTAAGAGAAAATTGGACCATGCAGATTATGTATATACCACAATATGCATTTTTGAATCAAAAGTTTGTTTCCCCCTTATTTTACTATTCTTGGCCTCTTTTACTTTATTTATTTTTGTTCTCTGCAATACATTTTCCTCCGTAATGCCAAGAGAATAAAAAAAATGGGGGTATTTTGGGGTGTCTCTTCTTGATACCCCTTAATCAGTATTTGTTTCCCCCGCATATGATCGTCATCCTGATAGTAGTTTTATACTGGTAATGCTTTCGTAAGTTGAATTCTGTACAATGTAGCAGCCTATATATATGCTCATTGATTACAACGATGTGTCTGCTATGTTGTTGCCAGTTCGCATAGCGAGGGTTTTGACACTCTATTGCGTTTGCCTCATTGTGTAGACCAGCGAAGGGGGTGGTGGTTATTAGTGGTCACAGCGCCTCCTGCCCTCCTACTTGCTGGTATAGGGGCTTGATCGTTGAGAGGTCTCCTCTATTTAGATTGCGCATGTCGGCGGCCACGTCATGCCATTCTAGCGCAGATGCCGCCGCGTCACCAACGAGGTGGACAGCGTTTCATGTGTTGTATTGTCTGTTTGTGCTAAATACCCACTGCTCCTAATGAACCGCCCGGTAAAACGCGTAGAGTGGATGTTAGGGTGATGCTAAAAGCACATGGCCAGGCACATTGATATTATAATGAGGGCGCAATAGCCGCTGTGATTATTATTGCTTTTTAGCACAGAATATGAACTTGTATAGAAACATAAGGGCAGTTGTACTTGGAGTTAAACCACTTGCTGAGGGTGCAGCATTTAACAGCCCCCTTTTAAAGGATAACTGTCGTATATTTTTTTATTTCTTTTGGAGTATAGGATTGTGGTGATTAATATCACCTTAGTGGCCCTATTTCAACTTTTCACTGTGTATTCAATTACCCCTTAATTCCACATTTTTGTTCCCTGTACTGCCTATTTTTACCTGTGCTTAAAATAAGGTTGTTAGGCATGGTCCGTCTATCTGTTGAAGGATGGAGCACACAGAAGCAGGCTGCGTGCAAAGTCACATTACTGACAGCCAGGGACTGTAAGTAAATTATTAAAGCCAGGTCCCCCCCAGCAGCTGATAACAGTGCCTGGGCTGTGTGCACTTCTCCCTGTCTCTGCGCTTGGCAGACGCTCCCTCACTCAGCAGAGCTGGAGAATGCAGAGTTGGAGCAGCGCAGACCAGGGAACGGAGATCTGCCATCTGCCCAGTGTATAAATACATATTTAGTGTTTTTAACATTCCTTTTGACAGTGATTGTGAGTAGGGTTGAGCGAACCCGAACTGTAAAGTTCGAGTTCGTACCGAACTTTAGGATTTTTGGCGGCGGCCATTTTATGCAAGCTTAGTGCACCAGCACTGCATCTGAGCTTTTGGGACATTGCAAATCACTATTTTTTTGGGCAAACTGCAAAATCTGGATTAGTCAGTGTGCAATTTAAGGTAGAAATACACCCATCATTTTCTGGAGTTTGAAAAACATAATTTTTTTTTTCAAAAAACAGTATTTTCCAGATCTGCAAGTGTTAAATTTAAGTTTAATATATACAGCTTTCATATTCTGTTACCAAAAAACAACAACTTTTTTTGCAATCTACAACATCTTGATTAGTCAGTATGCAATTTAATCTAGAAATACACCTATCATTTTCTGGGGTTTTAAAAACACACTTTTTAAAAAAAAAAACACTATTTTCAGGCCTTGCAGCATCAGCACGTGTGAAATTAGAGGCTTATATACTGCTGTCAAATTCAGTTGTTAAACAAACAGTTAGGCAAAAAAAAAATTAGTTAGCAGCCTTTGATGCAGATGTTATTATAAGATACACCCTTAATACATTTGGGTTACATTCAGAGATTTTAAATACCGCCATTTGGTGCACCAATATTGAATTCTGGCCTACACTGGTTCAGGCCCTGTGAGATACCCCCTCTACATACAGGGGTATGAATTAGGCATTTGAAATGCAGCCATTTGAAATACAGCCTTTTTGTGCAAAGATATATTTACTTCAGGCCTACAGAGGTTCCGGCCCTGTGAGATACCACATCTACATACAGGGGTTTGAATTAGGCATTTGAAATACAGATATTTTGTGCAAAGATATATTTCCTGCAGGCCTACAGAGATTCAGGCCCTCTGAGATACTACCTGTACATACAGGGGTTTGAATTAGGCATTTGAAATACAGCCATTTTGTGCAAAGATATATTTGCTTCAGGCCTACAAAGGTTCATGACCTCTCAGATACTACCTCTACATAAAGGGGTTTGAATTAGGCATTTGAAATACAGCCATTTGAAATACAGACATTTTGTGCAAAGATATATTTACTGCAGGCCTACAGAGGTTCAGGCCCTCTGAGATACTACCTCTACATACAGGGGTTTAAATTAGGCATTTGAAATACAGCCATTTTGTGCAAAGATATTGTCACGAGGGTGTCAAGACCCACGCCTGACTCCGTTATACCCGGGGTCAGGAAGTCGCAGCGGTTGGCTGCGCGCTCTATGTAAGATAGGGCTGTTTCCTTATGGTAGCTTTCTGGGTTTGCTTTGCAACCCTTTTTGGCTCACTCAGGGATCCGTAGCTCGATGATAATCTAGATGATATTTTAATTTATTCGTCTGATCTGAGAACACATGAGGCGCATGTCAGACGAGTACTGCAGGTCCTACGGACGAAATAATTATTAATTAAATTGAAAAATGTGTCTTTGCCGTTCAGGAGATACAATTCCTAGGTTATTTTTTATCTGCTTCAGGTTTCCGTATGGATCCTAGGAAGGTCCAGGCAATTTTAGATTGGGATCTTCCTGAGAACCTCAAAGCACTGCAACGGTTCTTGGGCTTCGCGAATTTCTATAGGAAATTCATTAAAAATTATTCAGTTATTGTAAAACCCCTTACTGACATGACTAGGAAGGGGACTGATTTTTCTAAATGGTCTGACGCCGCTAAAGTTGCTTTTTCCTCTCTAAAAGAGAGGTTTACCTCGGCACCTGTACTAGTCCAACCTGATGTCTCTCAGCCTTTTATTGTTGAAGTCAATGCATCAGAGGTGGGAGTGGGGGCGGTGCTGTCTCAGGGTCCGTCTCCTGGCAAATGGCGTCCTTATGCTTTCTTTTCTAAAAAACTATCTGCAGCAGAAAAGAAACTACGATATTGGCAATAGGAAACTATTAGCTATTAAACTAGCGTTTGAAGAATGGCGTCACTTTTTAGAGGGGGCAGTCCACCCCATCACTGTGATTACGGACCGCAAAAATCTTCTGTACCTCGAATCAGCTAAGCGTCTCACTCCTAGACAAGCTAGGTGGTCGCTATTTTTTACCAGGTTTAACTTTGTTATTACCTATCGTCCTGGGGCAAAAAAATACCAAGGCTGATGCACTATCTCATTGTTTCCCTGGAGGGGGTAATGTGAGTGATCCGGTACCCATTCTTCAAAGAGGAGTGGTTGTTTCTGCGGTACACTCTGCTCTGGAGGGGAAGGTGTTAGAGGCCCAGGGGGACGCCCCGGTCTCTTGCCCCTCAGAGAAATTGTTTGTACCGTTGAACCTGCGTTTCGAATTATTAAAGGAACATCATAATTCGGCACTTGCTGGGCACCCGGGTAGTAAAGCAACCTTGGAGCTATTGTCTCGTCGTTTTTGGTGGCCAAGGTTGCGTCAGGATGTATTGGATTTTGTGTCTTCTTGTTCTACCTGTGCGCGTGCAAAAGT